>NC_133666.1:122957831-123257831 GCF_037893015.1 Macrotis lagotis | reverse complement strand
ATCTACTTCTACTTGTTAATAGGATCTTGCAATCTGAAATGATGGATAGCCTTATCTTGCTCCAACATAGAGTCAGTGTCCTCACTCTGTTAGATCACAAAAGTGAAGTGGACTTTAATTTCTGCCTCTGATGAATCCCTAAAGGACAACAAACACTCTTGAATAATGAATTGTCAGCTATGAATGATCAGTTTTCCTTGATGAATTCTTCATTAACTGCATATACAGTCAGTAATTAGTTAATTAACAAAGAAAAATGTGTAGGCACTCCTCTGAAGAGCAGAAAACACACAGTAGGCATAGACCCAGAAAATGAAGGAAAAGAAAGAAATGAGAATGTCTCTAGTTACTCAAGATCACTTTTGTCCTTAAGAAATGATGTCACAGGACAGGTAGGTGGCACAGTGGATAGAGCACCGGCCCTGGAGTCAGGAATACCTGAGTTCAAATCTGACCTCAGACACTTAATAATTACCTAGCTGTGTGGCCTTGGGCAAGCCACTTAACCCCATTGCCTTACGAAAGAAAGAAAGAAAGAAAGAAAGAAAGAAAGAAAGAAAGAAAGAAAGAAAGAAAAAGAAATGATGTCACTAAATCTTCCTCCTGTAGCCTGGTTCTTTGCTAGTAAAGAGAGAAATTTTGGCCAATGGAGTCTTGGCAAGTCTTGCTATCAGCTGTGACTATAGATACTGCCTTTTCTGCCATGTTTAACTTGGCTACATACAGCCTTTAGAGATAGACTGAAGTCACTGTGGTGCCTTTGAGAACTAGCACAGATGGACCAAATTCCTCCAGAGCCTGAGCAAAGAGAGAGAGCTGGGAAGGCAGTGGGGAAGGGAGGGGTAAAAAGGAGGAGAATGAGGAAGGAAACTGCTTTGGCAGCAGCTGTTCCATTTGGGGAACTAATGAGATTCTACAGCCTTGGCCAAATTGGACAATGATACAAAAATACCCATTTTTCCCCATTCAGATTTGTGATTCCATCTCATACTTCTGAAAGAGAAGACTTAAAGCTCTGACTTCCACAAAAATGAGTTTCAATGCCACATGAAGGAACATAAAAAGTCCTTACTTGAAAAAAAAGAGTTTTTTCCAAACATTGGTTTGCAAATCTGTCATCCAAAACCTAATTTGTCATAGAACTAATGATATAAATGGTGGTTGTTTCTAGCTAATTCACAAAGGTTTATTTAACTTGTAAAGATACAGCTGAAATATTGAATTTTGAAATTTTGAT
This sequence comes from Macrotis lagotis, assembly GCF_037893015.1. Lineage (NCBI taxonomy): Eukaryota > Metazoa > Chordata > Mammalia > Peramelemorphia > Peramelidae > Macrotis > Macrotis lagotis. The sequence continues at coordinate 123,256,594 of NC_133666.1, read as the reverse complement.
AGTATTAGATACTATTAAATGTCATTAATTAATATTAAAATAATTCAATGGTATTAAAGATACAATGTACAAAATACGTATATGATTGGAAAAGATATGGGTCAGCCAGATAACAAGACTGAGAGTTGACTGATAGTCCATATTCTCCATTGTTATTCAAGAGAACTTTATGGAGAGTTGGTGGTATAGGGAATAAAGTAGACAACCCAGAGTAGCATAGGGAATAGAGTACTAGACTTAAAGTCAAAAATACCAGGGTTCAAATCCTACCTCAGACACTCAGTAGCTGTGTGACTCTAAGCAAGACACCTAACTTCTCTGGGCCTGTTTCCTCATCCACAGAATGAAAGGGTTGGATTTGATTACCTCTAAGATCCTTTCCATCTCTAAATTTAGGTTCCTGTTATCTTATATTAAGTGGACTCCCTGGGAAGGGCAGAATTGATAGAACCTTTTACTATCTTGTATGTGAAAATCCTAAAGGAAGAAAGCATATGACCTTGGAGGAATAAAGGTCCCAGTGAGGTGTCCCAAAAAAAATTTCCAAAGCCTTGGAAGTGCTATAAATTAGGCTTGGCTGAGGAAATGAGTAAACAACAGAAAAAGAAGAATCTGACCATAGAGAATTGCTTTAGCCCCCTGGAAAGTCAAAACACATACTCAGTCAATGAAGACAAAATCAAAGCTTCTATATCCAAAACCTCCAAGAGAAATAGAAAATGGACTCAGACTACAGATGAGCTCAAAAAAAGACTATGAAATGCAATTAAGGGAGATGGAGGAAAAATTGGGAGGAGAAATGAAAGTGATGCAGAAAAATCATGAAAACCAAATCAACAGCTTGGTGAAAGAAATACAAAAAATACTGAGGAAAATAATATGTTAAAAACCAGTTTGGGCCTAATGGAAAAAAGCAAAACAAAAGGCAAATGAGGAGAAGAATGCCTTAAAAAGCAGAATTAGCCAACTGGAAAAGGAGATAAAAAAGCTCTCTGAAGAAAATAACTCCTTCAAATGCAGAATGGAACTAAAGGAAGCTGATGACTTTGCAAGAAATAAGAAAGAAATAAAACTCTTCCAAAAAAGCCAAAAATTGGAAGAAAATGTGAAATATCTCATTGAAAAAACAACCAACTTCGAAAACAGATCCAGAAGAAATAATTTAAAAATTATTGGGTTCCCTGAAAGTCATGACCTGGAAAAGAGCCTAGAATTCATTTTTCAAGAAATAATACAGCAAAATTGCCCTGAGAGCCTAGAAGCAGAGGGTAAAATAGAAATTGAGGGAATTCACTGGTCACCTCCTGAGATTCCAAAACATTCCAGGAATGTTATAGCCAAGTTCCAAAACTCCCAAATCAAAGAGAAAATTCTAAAAGGGGCCAGAAACAAACAATTCAACTACCAAGGCTCCATAGTCAGGATTATACGGGGTCTGACAGCATCTATATTAAGGGCTCCTAGGGATTGGAATATGATAATCTTGGAGGCAAAAGATCTTGGTTTACAACAGAGAATCAACTACCCAGCAAAACTGAACATCCTCTTTGAGGGGAAAAGATGGACTTTCAATGAAACAGGGTACTTTCAAACTTTCCTATCAAAACAACCACAGTTGAACAGAAAGTTTGATCTCCAAGTACAGGACTCTGGTGAACCATAGAGGGGGTGGATGAGAAGGACTAACCATGAGGAACTTAATGATAATGAACTATTTGTATTCCTGCATGGGAAGAAGATATTGATAACTATATGAACTCTCATTTATAAGAGCTGTTAGAAGGAGCATATACATATATATATATATATATATATATATATATATATATATATATATATATATGGACAGGGCACCAGAAGGTGCAGAATATAATGGTATAATATAATAAAAAGATGGAGTCAATGGGTGATAAAGAAAAGTACTGGGAGAAAGGGAAAGGAGATAAAAAAAGAAGCTAAGAAATTTCACATAAGAATCAAGAAAAGGCTTTTTCAATGGAGTGGAAAGGGGGAAGGCAAGGGGGAATGAGTGAGCCTTTATTCTCATCAGAAATGGCTCAGAGAGGAAATAGCATATACACTTAATAAGGTATAGAAATCTATCTAGAGGGGTGGTTAGGTGGCATAGTGGATAAAGCACCGGCCTTGGAGTCAGGAGTACCTGGGTTCAAATCCCATCTCGGACACTTCACTTAATAATTAGCTAGCTGTGTGGCCTTGGGCAAGCCACTTAACCCCATTTGCCTTGCAAAAAAATAAAAAAAAAGAATATGCAATACCAAGGGAACACATGAACTTGGAGAGTTTTCACAGTAGAGAACATATGAGTGATGACAAAAGGAAAGGAATAAACAAAAGTAATATAATATAATATATTATAGCTCATCTAGCAAGGTAAACAGGGATGCTGAGCTCCTGATACAGATCAGAAAACTTCATGGATGCAAGGTAGAGCAAATGATGGAAACTTCAACAACCCCAGATACCTGTTAAAAATCTGATAAAAGCAAATTATCTGATAAATTTCTTCATATTACTCTGAACTCATTCTTCCAACTGGAGTAATAATGACAAGAAGACAATGACTACTTCCCTCAGGGTCCTAAAGGTAACACAAGAAACTAGAAATTTCTAGAGCATTCACTCATGAGCTTCCAGCAAATTTGTAACTCAATATCAATAAACCAATTAACATTAATTAGTATATTTGCTGATGTGTAACAAGAACAGACATTATAAAACAATCCCCAACCAAGGAATACATCTCTCTTGATACACAGGATTCCTGGGAAAAATATAGGGAGAGGCACACATAAACATATGGGGCTGATAAATATTACCTCACAAGTCCTGGCTCTGAGAGTCCTATCCCCCCTTCTCAAAATCTACATAAATTTCACTTCCAGATGTGGCCCTAGTGATGAACAGGTAATTACCTTGTTCACTCTTGGGGAACACTACTGAACTAAGATAAGTCATTCAGCTGTTAACCTTAGCTCTTTACTGGACTTTACTGCTGTCATTGGCTCTGGTTGCAAGTTCAGCCACTGATAGCTTTGATGGATCTCTTGGTCTCTTCAGTGACCTGAACACTATCCTTTCAAAGCAGTCAATCATCAAATACTAGGAAAGAATAAACAGAAAAAGTACACAGATTCCATCAATTTATGTCAAGCAAGTGAGGGATAAAACAGTGACTACCTTTCCCCCACCTAGCAATTCACAGTAGTTCTTGCCTCTCTATTCACACACAAGAAAGAAAGGGTATACTGATTATTCTGTATATCACCTCAATTCCCAACTCATGTCTCATAAATCATCAGTCCTTCCAGCTCTTCAGTCAACCAGAAGACTTATTGTCACCACAGAACAATACTCCTCTCCCCGCTATCATTCATGGTCAGATGTAGTTTCATCAAGCTTCTGGTCTTAATAAAAAGTTGTGTATGCTCTGTATACACCACTAAAAAAGGCATGCTCCAAGTAAGGGGACCTCATTGCCAGAACTCCTATTAAAATTCTAATGTTGTAGACAGTTTAATATTTCATTAAAAACATGTTTAAGATCTCAGACACTTAATAATTACCTAGCTGTGTGGCCTTGGGCAAGTTTAACTTAACCCCCTTTGCCTTGCAAAAACCTAAAAAAAATAAACAAAAAAACACATTTAAAACTTAAGCATTTATACACAGAGTAATATACTAGGTATGGGTATAAATTCAAAAGTTTTAATGACAAAGGAGGATGAAGCCAAAATTGCAGAGAAGGTATAGGAACTCATCCAAACTCTCCAAAATTCTTCAAACAGCTATTTAAAAGTCGATTTCTGGAGTAGTAAAGCCAAGAAACTTTTCTAGTTCAAGGCATAAAAGATTGGCAAGAAAGTTCTGTCTCACTGGGGTGATGGTTAGCCTGGAGCACCAAAAAGCAAGCATCAGGCCTTGGAAGTGAATGTATCAATATCAACAAAAGCTTCAGCACCTATCATCCCAAAGATGGTAAGTCAAAAAGATTTCCAGAGAACCTTTTACAGGCACTGGGTTCAGGACACTGTTTCATTACCTATAGACAATTCTGGGTCACAGTCATGGAACAAAGAGGAGCCCTAGCACTTGTGACCACAGGAAAACAAGGGTCCTGGTCTTATTGCAACAAGGAGCCACTAGCATTTTCAGATAAAGGAAAGCAGGGGTCCTGGGCAAAGTTTCAGGACCAAAAGAAGTGCTAGCCCTTTCGGTTACAAGGAAACAAAGTTCTTTCCTGGGGAAAGACCAGAGGACAGGACGGAAGAGCAGTGATCACACCTATTCTTATACATATCACCTCTAAACACTAAAAATCTTCATTACCCCAGAACTAGCTTTAAAAACAGCAACACAAAAAACCCTGAAAGTTGGAATAATGCCTTCTATCCTGGGAGCAGAGCCCAACTTTAACACAAAGTGAAAAGTCAAGAGATAAGCTGGGGAAATGATCAATCAAATAGAAAAAATCCTGACTCTACAAAGTTACTATGGTAACAATTAAGATCAAGAAAAAAATTCAGATGATAACTATGTCAAAACACCTAGAAGTAAAATTTCAAAGGAAAATGTGAATTGGACACAAACCAATAAGAATTCCTGGAAGAGCTCAAAAAAGGATTTTAAAATTAAAATGAAAGATAGAGCGAAATTGAGAAAGAAATAAGGAAGATGCAAGAAAATCAGAAAAAGAGTCAATAGTTTAATTTTTTAAAAAAAAGACTCAAAAAATGCTGAAGAAAATAACATCTTTAAAAACAGAATTAACCAAATGGAAAAAGAAATACAAAAATTCACTGAAGAAAAAAATTCCTTAATAAATAGAAACAAACAAATTAGGGAAAAGTACAAAAGCTCACTAAAGAAAATAACTACTTAAAACTTGGACTCGAGAAAGTGGAAGCTAATGATTCCATGAGTTATCAAGAAACAATAAAACAACAGCAAGTTATCACTACAATAATACACTATGACCAAGCAGGATTTATTCCAGGAATGCAGGGTTGGTTCAATATTAGGAAAACTGTCAGTATAATTTACTATATCAACAACAAACCTAACAGGAAATCATGATAATTTCAATAGATGCTAAAAAAGTCTTTGACAAAATACAGCACCCATTCCTACTAAAAACACTAGAGAACCTGGGAATAAATGGATTGCTCCTTAGAATGATAAGCAGTATCTATCTGAAACCATCTACAAGCTTAATATGAAATGGAGATAAGCTAGAGGCATTCCCAGTAAGATCAGGGGTGAAATAAGGATACCCATTATCACCATTATTATTTAATATTGTATTAGAAACATTAGCTTCAGCAATAAGAGAAGAAAAAGAAAATGAAGGAATTTGAAATGGGAAGGAAGAAACAAAACTCTCACTCTTTGTAGATGACATGATGGTATACCTCTAGGTATATGTAAAAAAGTCACCCTAAAAAGTCATCTAAAAACTACTAGAAATAATTAGAAACTTTAGCAAAATTGCAAGATATAAAATGAGTCCACACAAATCTTCAGCATTTCTATATATTACTAGCAAGATACAGCAACAAAATCTATAAAGAGAATCCCAATTTAAAATAACTTCAGACAATATAAAATACTTGGGAGTCTACCAAGGCAGACTCAGAAACTCTATGAAAGCAACTATAAAACTCTTTTCACAGAAATAAAATCAGATTTAAATAAATGATTAAATATGAACTGTTCATGGAAATGCCAATTTAATATAATAAAAATGACAATTCTACCTAAATTACTTATTTAGTGTCTTATCAATCAAACTTCCAAAATATTACTCTAATGAACTAGAGAAAAAATTATAACTAAATTCATATGGATAAACAAGGAGTCAAGTTTATCAAGGGATTTAATGGAAAAAAAGTGCAAAAGAAGGTGGCTTAGTCTTACCAGATCTAAAATTATATTATAAAGCATCAGTCATCAAAACTGTCTGGTACTGGCTGAGAAATAAAGTGGTGTATCAGTGGAAATGATTATAGTAATCTGCTGTTTGATAAAATCTAGAGTCCAACTTCTGGGATAAGAACTCACTCTAATAAAAACTGTTGGGAAAATTGAAAGACAGTATGACAAAAACTTGGAATGGATTAACATCTCATACCCTATACCAAAACAAGTTGAAAATGGGTGCAGGATTTAGACATAAAAGACAATATTATAAGCAAACTAGGAGAATGTAAGGAACTGTTGTGTGTGGGAGTATGTAAATTTTCATCACTTGGTGTCCTCTAGCACCAGAACGTTTTTTTTTACTGGTTGATTGTAGAGTGCCGTGGAAGTGGACCAGGGACTGAGAAGGATATTTAAGCACTTGTATTTGGTCTAATAAATGGAGAATAAGGAGATGCTGGAGATCTTGGAGAACTTGGAGAACTTTCCATCCTTGTCTCCCACCTCTTCAACATTTGCCTGGGTAAAGGATAAGCTAGCCAGCGGGAGCCTAACACTTCCTGAGCAGCTAGTCTAACAGGAATTTAACAAATGGTGCCAGAAGAGGGACACAAAGACAGAGCTTCCTGAGTGGGATCCAGGATAAGAACCAGCAGATACAAGCAAGGTGACAACCCCAAGCAGAGGACTTCGGAGAGGTAACAGATAGATTTTTACCAGGAGGCTGATTTTAAGGAAGTTGGAACAAAGAAGTGTGAAGGAACCTGTGAAAGTAAGAAGAAACAAATACGTATTCAGCATTGAGGAATCAGCCAGAAGTAGAGTCTCCCAGGCAGAGCCACAGAGGGAGAGAGTTTCTTCCTTAGCAGGAGTCCGAACCAGCTCAAGACCTGTTTGCTGTTCCTTTTGGCTACTGCTGCCTGCCTGACTGCGCTATGCGTGCTAACCGTGACCCAAACCCTTAAACCTACTTCTCACTGGTGCCAAGACTCTGACCCTAATGTCTACAACAAATTCTACTCCCGAAGCCACAATGAATTTCACTCTGTGTGTGTGTGGGGGGGGGGGGGGGGGGGGGGGGGAGAAGAGAAATCTTCCTTCAACGTTTCGCCTGGGTAAAGACGAGCTGGCGACAGGAACCTAACGCTTCCTGAACAGCTAGTCTACCAGGAACTTAACAGGAGAGCAAGGGATAGTTTGCCTGTGAGATCTATGGAAAGGGGAGCAGTTTATGACCAAAGAGGAGACGTAGAGCACCATTAAGAACAAACTGAATCATTTTGATTACATTAAATTAAAAAGCTTTTGCACAAAGCCACTGTAACCAAGATCAAAAGACATGTAGTAGATTAGGAAACAATTTTACTAGTGTTTCTGACAAAGGATTCATTTCTAAAATATGAGTCAAATTTATTTTTTAAAAAAGCCATTCCCCAATTGACAAATGGTCAAAGGATTTGAAAAGGAAATTTGCAGATGAGGAAATCAAAGCTATCCATAGTCATATGAAAAATTGCACTAAATTTTTAATGATTAGAGAAATGCAAATTAAAGCATCTTTGAGGTACCACCTCACACCTGTCATATTGGTCAATATGACCAGAAAAGATAATAATCATTGTTGGAAAGGGTGTGGGAAATCTGGGACATTACACTGTTGGTGGAGCTGTGAACTCATCCAACCCTTCTGGAGAGCTATTTGGAACTATGCCCAAAGGGCAACAAAAATGAGCAAACCCTTTGATCCAGCAATACCACTACTGGGTCTACACCCTGAAGAGATGATGAAAAAGGGTAAAAACATCACTTGTACAAAAATATTCATAGCAGCCCTGTTTGTGGTGGCAAAGAATTGGAAATTAAGTAAATGTCCTTCAATTGGGGAATGGCTTAGCAAACTGTGGTATATGTATTTCATGGAACACTATTGTTCTATTAGAAACCAGGAGGGAAGGGAATTCAGAGAAGCTAGGAGGGATTTGCATGAACTGATGCTGAGTGAGATGAGCAGAACCAGAAAAACACTGTACACCCTAACAGCAACATGGGGGTGATGTTCAAACTTGATGGACTTGCTCGTTTCATCAGTGCAACAATCAGGGACAATTTTGGGCTGTCTGCAATGGAGAATACCATCTGTAGCCAGATAAAGGGCCATGGAGTTTGAACAAAGTTCAAGGACTATTCCCTTTAATTTAGGAAAAAAACAGATATCTTATTGTCTGATCTTGTTATCTTTTATACTTTTTGTTTCTTCCTTAAGGATATAATTTCTCTCTCATCACACTAAATTTGGATCAATGTACAACATGGAAACAAAGTAAAGACTGACAGATTGCTTTCCTTGGGGGGGGTGGAGGAAGGGGAAATAAGATTGGGGAAAAATTGTAAAACTCAAATAAAAACTTTAATAAAAAAATGAATGTTTGAAATTACTTTTACAAGTAATTGAAAAAGTAAAATGCTATTAAAAAATTGGAGAAATATTTATTGTTCATGGGTAGGTTCAACCAACATAATAAATTGTATGTTTTTTCAGTGCCATATCAATCAAATTACTCAAAAATATCTTTAGATATCTAAAAATAATAATAAAATTAATCTGGAAAAACAGAAAGTCAAAAAATATAAAGGAAATCAATGAAAAAATATAAACTAAGATAACATCAGAGTATCAGATCTCAAGCAGTATTACAAATTGGTAATCATCAAAACAATTCAATACCGGCTAAAAAGTAGAGTAGTGGAAGAGATTAGGTATATGATATATATTAGGAAATGACTTTAGTCATCTAATGCTGGAAAGAAGGAAAGAATTTGGAAACCAAAATTTTTAAAAATTTCATGTTAAAGGCTGCTAGTTGGTACAGCAGATAGAGTACTGGCTCTGGAGTAAAGAGGGCCTGAGTTCAAATCCATTCAGACATTTAATAATTACCTAGTTATGTGACCTTGGGCAAGTCATTTGATCCCATTGCCTTGCAAAAAAAAAACAAAAAAATAATATTAAAAATTTACATGTAATTGAGAAATTGTTTTAAATAAAAAGATTTATTGGCATGCTTCTAGTCCTATGAGTTCATCATCTTATATACATATAACATATACACATTACTTAACATAAAATGTAAATATATAAAAGAAGCACAAATTAAGAGCTTTGGGGGGGGGTCAGAGGGGAAAGAATCTTTACTGACATTATAAAAAACAAGGGGAAATGCTACTTTGAATCCAATACCAAACAAGAAAAGGAAATGGAAGGGACCTTAGAAGAAATGAATTTTGTCATTTTTATATCATTGGTAGGTAAGGGAGTACTAGGTATAGTCAGAAATATATATCCTGAACTTTATTTTAAAAAGTTAACTTTTAAAAAGTTAGAGAGAGAGAGGCAGCGCCGGGCGCAGCGGGCCGAACGGGGACTGGGCCGCCATGGGGGACATGGAGAAGGGCAAGATCTTCGTGCAGAAGTGCGCCCAGTGCCACACGGTGGAGAAGGGCGGCAAGCACAAGAGCGGCCCCAACCTGCACGGGCTGTTCGGCCGCAAGACGGGCCAGGCCGCCGGCTTCTCCTACACCGACGCCAACAAGAACAAAGGCATCACCTGGGGCGAGGACACCTTGATGGAGTACCTGGAGAACCCCAAGAAGTACATCCCGGGCACCAAGATGATCTTCATGGGCATCAAGAAGAAGGGAAAGCGGGCCGACTTGAAGCAGGCCACACACGAGTAGCCGCGCCGCCGCCTTATTTATTGTCAGAAGCAGCCCAGGAGACTCCTTTCCTTTTTGTACGTGTACCATAACGGCCCTATTTAATTGGTCTCATCGACCTGAGCATTTCGATCATGAATGACTGTTCTAATAGAGAAATTATGCAGATTAGGTAGGCTTGGGGTTAGATAAGAAATATCCCTTCTCTCTGTTTCACCCGTAAATCCATTTACAACCAAGCTGTCATACTTGAATGTTTATTTTAAAAGATTTAGGCAACTTATTTTTTTAAAGCAAGGGCTAGGTGCCCGTGCCCCACGTCTTAGAAAAGTTTTAATTAAATCTGGTTTCTTTCACTAAACTAAGGGGAAAGCCTACTTAATAATTTCTTATGACTTTTACCCGTTACGGGTTTTGGGGGGGGGTGGGGGAATTGTTCGGGGCGGGCGGGGGGGGGGGGGGGGGGGGGGGGGGAGTTAGGCCCCAGCCTGTCCAAAGGCCAGTCCTATTGAATCCATCTTAAGTTCCCTAACTTTGTGCATAAGTAACTTAAATTACAATGATTTCATTAAATACTGCCTTTCACTTGTTGAAAGGCATTTCAGTGTATTGTCTAAGGACTTGAGTAAAGGTCATCCCATCACTGAAGGAGTTCAGTTGGAGATAGGATCTCCCGACTTGCTAAGTACCTGTTTTGAAGACCTGTTGAATTGAAAGATTACAGACATGTTAGTACTACATCTGTAGCCATATTTAAAACTTAATGCACTTGGAGGATTCAGTTGTAAGGAGATGTGCCATTAGTGCATCCATGGATACCCCCAAAACTTGATTCAACAATTAAACATTTGTGACTATACTTTTCCTGAAAAAAAAAAGTTAGAGAAATAATGATCCCATAACCTGAGAATCTGAAAGGAAGTATGACTCAAGGGAGGCTTTCAAAAATCAAATTCCAGCAATACAGTTGTAAAGGGAAAAACTGTAAAAAAAGAAAACATGAAGAAGCTAATGTGACTGCACAGAGGTCTCTCTGATAATTTCAGGTTTTTAAAATATATGACAAAAAAGAAATAATTACATTATTAAGAAAGTATAAAACAGACTGTCACATTCCTGTGAAAAGAGAATTAAGTGAGCTAAAGAACAGAATGAGCTGAGGCTTGCAAAAGTGCTACGAATATAAAATACAAATATAATAAAAATAACAATTCTACCAAAACTAAACTATCTGTTTAGTGCCCTACCAATCAAAATTACAAAAAAATTACTTTAATGAATTAGAAAAACTTGTAAGTAAATTCATATGGAGAAATAAAAAGTCAAGAATTTCCAGGGATTCAATGAAAAAAGGGCAAAAGAAGGCAGCATAGCCCTACCTGTTCCAAAATTATCTTATAAAGCATCAGTTATCAAAACTGTCTGGTATTGGCTAAGAAATAGAGTGGTGGACCACCGGAATAGACTAGGTGCAACAGCAGGAAATGATTATAGTAATCTGTTGTTTGATAAACCCAAAGAGTCCAGCTATTGGGATAAAAATTCTCTCTTTGATAAAAACTGCTGGGAAAATTGGAAGTTAGTATGGAAGAAACTTAAATTAGACCAACACCTCACACCCTATACCAAGATAATATCCAAATGGATACAGGATTTAGACATAAAAAACAATATTATAAGTAAACTAGAAGCTCAAGGACTCGTTTACCTGTCAGATCTATGGAAAGGGAAGCAGTTTATGACTAAGGAAGAGATGGAGAATATCACTAAAAACAAACTAGATGATTTTGATTACATTAAATTCAAAAGCTTTTGCACAGACAAAACCCACTGTAACCAAGATCAAAAGAAATGTAGTAAACTGGGAAACAATCTTTACAACTAATGATTCTGACAAAGGACTCATTTCTAAAATATACAGAGAATTGAGTCAAATTTCCAAAAAGACAAGCCATTCCCAAATTGACAAATGGTCAAAGGATATGCAAAGGCAATTTACAGATGAGGCGATCAAAGCAATCCATAGTCATATGAAAAAATTGCTCTAAATCATTACTTATTAGAGAAATGCAAATTAAAGCTTCTCTGAGGTACCACCTCACACCTCTCAGACTAGCCAATATGACCAGAAAGGGTAATGATCATTGTTGGAAGGGTTGTGGGAAATCTAGGACACTATTACACTGTTGGTGGAGCTGTGAACTCATCCAACCCTTCTGGAGTGAAATTTGGAACTATGCCCAAAGGGCAACAAAAATGTGCATACCCTTTGATCCAGCAATACTACTACTGGGTCTATACCCTGAAGAGATGATGAACAAAGGTAAAAACATCACTTGTACAAAATATTCATAGCAACCCTGTTTGTGGTGGCAAAGAATTGGAAATCAAGTAAATGTCCTTCAATTGGGAAATGGCTTAACAAACTGTGGTATATGTATGTCATGGAACACTATTGTTCTATTAGAAACCAGGAGAGATGGGAATTCAGGGAAGCCTGGAGGGATTTGCATGAACTGATGCTGAGTGAGATGAGCAGAACCAGAAGAACATTGTTATATCCTAACAGCAACATGGGGTGATGATCAACCTTGATGAACTCACTCATTCTATCAGTGTAACAATCAGGGACAATTTGGGGCTTTCTGCATTGGAGAATACCATCTGTATCCAGAGAAAGAACTGTGGCGTTTGAACAAAGAACAAGGACTATTAACTTTAATTTAGAAAAAAAACTGCTATCTCTTATACTTTATTTTTCTTCCTTAAGGATATGATTTCTCTCTCATCATATTCAGTTTGGATCAATATATATCATGGAAACAATGTGAAGACTGGTATATTGTATATATACATGTAAATACACATATATAGATCTATATCTAATCTGTTTAGACAGACAGACAGATATTTGTTTTTCTTCTGTTATTATGTAAGCTCTCCTCCCCCATGCCCCCCCCCCAAAAGATAGAGAAATCTCAAGAGAAATGAAGTGAGAGAAAGAAAAAGGTGTACTTCAGCCCATATTAAAATTCTATCGGGTCTATCTCTGGAATGAGCTGCTTTCTTTATCATAAGCAGCTCATTCCAGACACAGACCTGACAGGTCCATCAGTGATGTTGCTTCAATATCTTTTTCCACAGTTGCTATTACTAGCTGTATTTCCCTCTATTCTATTCCTCCCTACTCCTATTTATTCTATTCTCTCTCTCTCCTTTCACCCCATCCCTCTGTAGAAGACTCCCCCCTCCCATGATCTCTCTTTTATCCTATCCCACCCCTCCCCTCCCCTTTCTCCCATCCCTTTCCTCTAATTTTTCTCTAGGATAAGGATGATTTCTATAACCTATTGAATGTGTGTTATTTTTTCACTGAGCCATTTCTGATGAGAATAAAGGTTCACTCATTCCCCCTTGCCTTGCCCCATTCCATTCCATTATAAAAGCTTTTTCTTGACTCTTTTATGTAAAAATCTTAGCCCATTCTACATCTCCTTTCCCTTTCTCTCAGCACTTTCCTTTATCACCCAATGATTCCATTACACCGTCATATTCATCTCCCTCCTGTGCCTTGCTTATATATGCTCCTTCTACCTGTTCTTATAAATGAGAAAGTTCATATGCATTATCAGTATCTTCATCCCACAGAGGAATACATACAGTCCACCATCATTAAATTCCTCATAATTCATCCTTTCCATCCACCCTTTCTATGGTGCACCTCAGTCCTGTACTTGAAGATCATTCTTTCTGGTGGCTTCAACAGGAAAATTCAAGAGTCCCCTGTTTCATTGAAAGTTCATCTTTTACCCTGAATGAGGATGTTCAGTTTTGCTAGGTAGTTGATTCTCGGTTATAAACCAAGATATTTTGCCTTCCAGAATATCATTTTCCAAGTCCTACTAGTTCCTAATGTAGAAGTTGCCAAATTCTGTGTAATTCTGATGGTAGTGCCACAGTAGTCAAATTATCTCTTTCTGGGGGCTTGTAGTATTTTTCTCTTTGACTTGGGAGTTCTGAAATTTGAGAGTTCTGGGGGGGGAATCTCTTTCAGGAGGTGATGGGTGGATTTCCTCCATTTCTATTTTGCCCTCTCCTTCTAGGATCTCAGAGCAATTTTTCTGGATTATTTCTTGAAAAATGAAGTCTAGGCTCTTTTTCTGGTTATGACTTTCAGGTAGCCCAATAATTTTTTAATTATCTCTTCTGGATCTGTTTTCTAAGTCGATTGTTTTTCCAATGTTTTCCACATTCCCTTCTAGTTTTTCAGGGTTTTTTTGGATCTATTTTGTTGTTTCTTGATTTCTTGCATAGTCATCAGTTTCCTTTAGTTTCATTCTACATCTTAAGGAATTATTTCTTCAGAGAGCTTTTTTAATCTCCTTTTCCAGCTGGCCAGTTCTGCTTCTAAAGGCATTCTTCTCCTCATTTGCCTTTTTTGGGCTGCTTTTTCCATTTGACCTACACTGGTTTTTAACATGTTATTTTCTTCAGCATTTTTTGGATCTCCTTCACTAAGCTGCTTATTTGGTTTTCATGATTTTCCTGCATCACTCTCATTTCTCTTCCCAGTTTTCCCTCCACCTCCCTTATTTGTTTGTCAAAGTCTTTTCTGACTTTGTCCATAGCCTGAGGCCATTTTCTATTTCTCTTGGAGGCTTTGGATACAGAAACTTCAACTTTTCCATCTTCTGAATGTGTATTTTGATCCTCATGGAACCAAAGTAATTTCCTACAGTCAGGTTCTTTTTCTTTGTTTGCTCATTTCCTCAACCAAAGACCTATTTATTCCCAATATTTTGGGGGGAGGGGGTTTGGGGTCCCCCACAGGGACTTTAATTTCTCTAAAGTCTTATGAGAGGCACTGACTGCTCTCTTGTCTGTGCTCTGGTCTGGGGATGACCACAGGCCCACCCCTCTATCCTGGAGCTGTGAGGAGAGCTACTGCTATGGTAGTATGGGGGCTCAAACTACAACCTGGATCTGAAAGTGATCAAAGTCCTGCCCCAGGGAGAGTAGAGAGACCTCTGTAGTCTCCCCCGACCCCCTTAACATCTATGGGCTGAATGCTCTGGAGGTGCTAGGTGGCTCTGCTGATTCCTGCTGCTCTTAGACCAGTACTAGCCTGGGTTCCACTCTCACTCTGGTGTGGCAGAGTTCTCTCACCACCCCTTCAAAGTAGTCCCATGAGATCCCTGGACCAGAAGGTCTGAAAACCATCCCTACTGTCACAGACACAGGTGTGCCCAGGGACCCAGGCATGGGTTATTCCTGGAAGGCTAGAGCTGGTTTGCTCAGGCTCGGCTTGGCTTCAGCCCTGCTACTCTCAGGCTCAGCTTCACTGTGGCTCTTTCAAACCCCTGGTCCCAGTGAAAAAGACCTTTCCTGTGGATCTTCTAAGTTGTCTTAGACTGGTAAATTGTATAACTCAGTCTTTCTGTGGGTTCTGCCCCTCTAAATTGTAACTAGAGTCATAATTTTATGGCTTTTAGAACTTTTGGGGGTATGAGTTACTAGGAATTCCTACCATCATGCCACCATAATGTAAGCTCTATTTCATTTTTTATATTTCTATCACCAGTGCCTAGGATTGTACTGGCATATTTATAGGTGCCTAATATATGTTGATTGATTGATTGACTGATGGTTGAATGGACTCATTATTTTGAAGAACCATGGAGAATGAGAGAGGAACAAGAAAACTAGCTATGAATAAAAGTTGTCCTGATTTTCAAAAAGAGGCGATTCTAAAAACTATAGACTAATAATTTTAATGTAAATTCATGGCAAAATTCTTGACTAATTCATTAAATTACAGTTAGTGAGAATTTAGAAAGGAGGACATTGATATTAGATGGCAACACAGATTCACAAAGAACAACTCATTCTTTCATTCCCTTTTTTAACTAACATAAATTAGGGGAATGCCGCTAATGAGACTATATTGTATCTTATTAAGGCATTTAACATAGCATTACATGATATTCTTGAAGGTTAAGATATAATAATATTGATTGACCTAGTTATTTGGATTGTTATTTGCTTAAAGACTATATTCAAAACCTGTTGATTAATAAAAAGATTTATTCTGGAAAGTTTGTCTTTTATCAGAATGAGATCATCAACAATTGACCTGTTTGTGTATGGTCTAAGAGCTAAGAATGGTTTTGCATTATAAAATATGATACAACTTTATTGTAATTTTTTATATTTTTAAATATAATTAAACTTTATTTTCAAGTTCTTAGCTTGATGGTCTGAGAGGTTAACTGAATTTGCCTCACAAATTGTAGTCTGCTATCTCCTGACTTAAATGAAAGAATAAATGGCATGTTTATAAAATTTGAAAGTGAAAAAAACTATCCAAATCATCAGGTAACAGAATTAGAATTCAGAAAAATCTTGATGAATTGGAATAATGAGCCAAATCTAAGAAAATACAAATAAATGTAAACTAGTACTTAGGTTCAAATATCTCATAATATGAGTATAAGCTGTTAGAGACATGACAACAGCATAAATATTGAAAGAACTTTGTGATTTTAAGCTCTTGTAAACTCAACATGACTTTACAGTATAATGTGACTAGAAGGAAGGATATTTCAAATAATCTTAGCTTATAAATCTACAAGTGTAAAGGGGGAAAATGGTATTTTTCTCACAGGTTTTTGCTTCATTTAGACCACATAGCTGAAAAGTGACTGCCCATAACAGGAAAGAAGGGATGGGAGAGAATATCAATCCAGCCAGTTGAAATGGGAAAGATTCATATTAGGCCAAAATGAAACTTCCAAAATGAAAACTGCAAAGAAATAGGACATCCTTTAACCCAAGAGCAAATTTAGGCTCTAGAGAAAGAGTTTGAAAGCAACTGTTTACCCAAATGTTTTTGCCAGACAGACTAGCTGCCAAATAAGATCTACTTGAAGCAAGAGTATCGTTATTATTTTCTAAAGAAAGACAAAATAGAGAAGGGAAGAGAAACTGAGAAATGGAAGAAGATAAGCTAACAACACATCCATAGTCCCATCAACAATAGTTTCAGTACATGTCCACCAGCCAGTCCCATAATCCATCACTCCTGTTTCCTTCCTCACATCACTCTCTATGTTGGGTCAGTCAAACACAACCCTAACAATACAAAAAGTGCTTTGTCAACCATGCCAACTTCATGTTGGTGATGCCTATGTATCCCCTTGTTCTAGGTCCAACTTCCTCTTACTCTTGCATGTTGTCCACTAGTCCAATGGTGAATGGGAAGTTATGATAGTTATTCATCCCCACATATGCAGAGACACACACATGAACATTCAACCAATGGACATTTCTGGTATCACTTCAACAGGCCTTATTTTCCCTAGATTGTCAGTCCTAGCTCATTTTTCTAGAAGTGAACCTGATGTTTCAATACTAACCATGATTACAGTTATTTGTTTATTTTTGAAAATGTGTTAACTTAAGTCAATGACTATATATGAACAATAGTTAGATGTTTTATAAGTGTTTTAGAAAGAAGATCTACTGTCAGAAGTATTTCTGATTACAATTCTGCTTTGTATCATAACCATACCAGTTGGGGAAAAGACTTGGACATCTGTTACCAGAAAGCATTATATCAGTTGAACCAAGTTTTCATTTTGGTATCCAAACTTTTACTCATATTGGTATATTATTTGTAAATGAACATTTGTATGTTATAATGAAAAACAAAAAAAATAATGTGGACTGAATGGTTGTTTCTGATCTGTATTGGTCATGAAACTGCTTTGTTTTTGTTTTTGTTATTTTAAATAAATCCAGGAAAAGTAAGTTCTGTCACAAATTTAAGAGTTTTTTTTAATCAATATAAATCAAATCTTTCTACCAATCTATTCATGGGTAACATTCTATTTCTATCATTGCATTACATGTAATGAAACCTAGAACAATATGCACAAGACATTTGTAAGAAAAAAATATGTTGGATTCCCAAAGGTTGATGTTACAACAAAAACAAACACAGGATATGAGAGGACTTCAATCAATTAAAAATACTTTAAAGAATTTGAAACTTTAACAAAAAAAAAACAAGAATCTGAGCTAAATGCAACAATGTGGTACACTATTACATACCAATTGGTTCACTTCTTTCTTTTAAAAGAACTAGGAATATTTCTTCAAGAAAGTAAGCCCAATCCCCTTTTCTTTGCCCTAACTCACTTCCATAATGGTCTGGCTTAGAGGGAGCTCCTCTGCAGACAGCTGTCAACAGGGAGTATAGACTAAGACTGATTGAAGAGTTCCAGCCACAAAATAATAAGGTTCTGTTCCCTGAACTGAGTATGCTGAATGACAGGTTTCTGTTTTGGGAGAAAACAGCAGCAAAACTCCAAGGGTGACAAACAGAAGGGCTGTGAAATATTAAATTAAGCAGTGGCAGGTGGTAGCTATTTAAAAATAAATGTGTTTCCCTCTTTTTTTCCATCAAGGAGAATTTCTTTAAATTGTTCCCTATAAACCCTTTTGCCCTTTTACTGTTGGGTGAATTCTAAGCCAGATGAGACTTAAGAACCCCTCCAGTCTGTTGAAACCATTGACTTCTGGTCTTGGAACTAGCACATACAAAGTGCCTGCTCTGCTATGTGGTAAGCACTATTCTAGGTACTATAGATAGAAAGACAAAAATGAGATCATCTCTGACCTCAAGAACTTATATTTTCTCTGATGGAAGGCACAATATTTAATTTAACTTTAAAAATTAAATTCAATACATTATATGTGTGTTTGGAGCAAAACATTTCTTGAGGATAGATTTGCAAGAGACTTTTTATATAAATATGTTATCTCATATGAATCTCACAATAGTCCTCTGAAGTAAATGGTGCTATTATCCCCATTAAAAAGATAAAGAAATTGAGTCTGAGAGAGGTTAAGTAATCTGCCCAAGCTCACCCAGTTAGTAAGACTATGAGACAAGATTCAAATTTTGATCTTACTGACTTCAAATCCAACATGGTCTCTATGGCCTCCATGCTATCTAGATCTCTCCATTGGAAATGAAGTATATATATGGGGAAAAGCAAATAGGCCAGAGTGTCTGGAACACTGTGTGAGAAGGAAAACAATATATGAAAGTCTAGAAAGCTATTCTGGAGCTAAATAATGAAAGTCTTTATAAGCCAAATAGAGAAATTCTTATTTTATACTAGAAACAAGATAAAACAAACTCATTTGCTGAGCAAAATGGTATGGTCAGATATGTACTTTGGGAATATTGCTTTGGCAACTGTAGGGAAGATAGATTAGAAATTGGAGACCAATAAGAATCTGCCTTAATTGCCCAGGTGAGAGGTGATGAGAGTCTGAATAAAATGAGCGGAGGGAATGAATTTGAGATAATTTTTTAAGCTAGAATTGACAATATTTAACTCTTTTGGTATCATGGGATGAGGGAAAAAGAAGAGCCAAGGCTGATCCCAAGGTTGTGAACCTGAATGACTGAAAGATTGATGGTGAAGTCCATAGAAATTAGAAGCTGGAGGAAAGCTATAATTTGTTGAGAAAGAGTAAAAAAAATCTATTTGGGGTATATTGAGTTTGAGATGCATTTGCAGCATTGAGCTGGAGATTCCAATAGGCAGCTGGTAATGTGAACTGAAGATCTGGAGAAATAATGGAAGTGAATACAACTATCTGGGAGTGATAATTGAATCCATGGAAGTTGATATCACCAAAAGAGTGTGTAGAAATAGAAGATAGCCAAGTATAAAGTCCCAGGTATGCCTCTCTGAAGCAAAATAAGGTTAATCTTCTAGCAAAGAAAACTGAGAAGGATCAAAGGATGAGGTAGGAATAACACTGAGAGTGAGCAATATTATAAAAACTCAGGAAGAGAGTGATGAAAGAAGATGCACAATTAGCCTTCTCTTTCCTCATCTTAGTGTCATCTTGTTATTTGTCCTCCACTGTAAGAACCAAGTAGAGGTAGAAGGAAATTTGCAGATTGAAGCACAAGATGGGAAAAGTCCAAGGCAGAAGTCCAAGTTATCTGTCTATCCTGATTACAGAGGCCAAAGTAATGGGATATGTATTACCAGATTCCCTGATTACATTTAATAGGAGCTATTAAAATTGTTTTGCTTTTCAGTATTATTCTAGCTTTCCTGCCTACTCCAAGCATTTCTGATCTAGGATTCTTGCCACTATTTGATTCTCCCTAACACAGGAAATTCCACCATTTAAAGAAAGCTCCACCTACAGGAAATAGTTTCACATAATTATGTCCTGACATGAACCTATTGACATTCTTGAATAATTTTCCCCTTGTGTCTGAGTGAGCACTTGTATGATATTGAACATACACTTTACCTTTATTGGTTGGGGGAAGGGAAGGGAATGAATGGGATGTGGTCAATCATGTCAAAATGAAGCAGATAGATCAAAAAGGACTAAGAAAAGAAGTCATATTGGGCAATTAATAGATCACCAGTAAGCTTAGAGGAGTTTCAGTTGTGTATTGAAGAGATGGGAGGAGCTGGGAAGAGGTGAGATCAAGGGGACAATAAAGGGATTAGTGTGTGAAAAGAAAAGGACCACCTCTTCTTCCATGAGGATAAAAAAGGACATGATGATGTGGTGACTTGGAATACAGAACTAGAGAGAAGAGGGAGTTTCAATTTGTTCAATGAAGTATTTGGTGAATTCCCTTGCTGAGGATGGTGCATGAGAGGAAGGGTAATATAGATGATGAAAAGAGATGAGAAGACTCAGAAGAGACACCAAGAGGAATGGAATAGTAAAATAGGGAGGAATAAAAAGGATTTTCCTGCAACACTGAAGTCCTCTTTAAAATTATATAACATACATTTGGAATGGACTCAGTCCTCAGGGTTATCATTGCAAAGCATAAATATAGGATCATAGAGAGTGAATAGTGGAAATAATCCAGGGTTGGGTCTTAGAAAGGGATGAATGGTATAGTTCAAGAGATTCAAGGGTCAAGAATAGTATAAAGATGCTAAAATTAAAAAAAAATTATGCCAGAGCAGGGATGGTAGCCTGAGGAAGAAGGAAGGGATGGAATGACTAGAAACTGTAGAGATTTTGATGGGTAAGAAATGATGAAAATGGGATTGTGGTCTTCTGAAGGAAAATCAGAAATACGGACAGTGAAGGTGAAATACTTCTGAAAGATGATCAAATCAGTGGCATAATTATGCTTGTTTATGGCTAAGATGGAGTGAATATTCAGATCATGGGAATTGAAAATGTGATGAACAAGGAAGCAAGATTATTTGAGCAGGTATATTGGAGACCCCAAATATTAGGGAGCAGAAGAGTTGGAGAAGAGAACTTCCAACTAGATACTATAATCCTTGAGAAAGAAGCTAGAATGACCTAGATAGATCAGTCATTAGAAGCTCATGTCCTTCAACGAATGAACAAAATTTATTAAAAACCTATAGGCAACCCCAGTTCAGGCACTGAGTACTTCTATATCTTAAGAAAAGGAGAAAGGAGTTTGATAAACTCTCTCATCACATATAATAAAAAAAGTTAAAAACTAGAGAAATTATTTTGGAGTAAGCAAGAATAAAGGCTGACAAATGGCACATGCCATAAGATTTGTCAAATGTAAGCAAAAGTGTTTTATTTCAGAATGGAGCCTTTTAAAAAACAGATTACAAGATTAGAAACAGCAGGTCCTTCATTGGGTGATATCTACATGAACAATCAATAGAGAAGTGTAGCTGTCATGCATATTAGTTTACAGAAATGAGGCAATTCAAGATCAGGTTTGCATAATCAAATATTATAGACAGGGTAATTCTTAAGAAATCAGGATTTAGGGGTGGCTAGGTAGCTCAGTGGATAGAGCACTGGCCTGGAATCAGGAGTAACTGAGTTCAGGTCCGATCTCGAACACTTAACCCCCACTGCCTTGCCAAAAACTAAAAAAAAAAGAAAAAAGAAATCAGGATTTAATAATCAATGATGATTATTCAAGGAAAATATTTAAATAGTTCAGCACATTAATGCAGGCTGTAAAAATTTGGCACATATCAAATGCCTCATGAGACAAAGCCTGGTGGTTAGAATTATGCATGATAAACTCATTGTGTTTCATATATATTAATGGATGAAAATTTTCTACACCATATACAAATATAGACTTTAAAAAGTCCTTGAAAGTTGAATAAATAGGGACAACTAGGTGGCACAGCAGCTAGGATGTTGACCCTGGTGTCAGGAGGACCTGAGTTCAAATGCAGTCTCAGACACTTAATAATTGGCTAGCTGTGTGACCTTAGGCAAGTCCAATGCCTTGCAAAAACCTTTAAAAAATAGAAAAAAGAGAGCTGAACAAATAAACTATATTGAAAGCAGGTTATTATCACAAGATAATGTCACAATTGCCCCAAATAGCATTGATTTATAAACATTTAAGGATATTTTAATGGATGCTGAAATACCAAATATTCATAATCTCCAACTTTGCCAAATGAAAAATTTTAACATTAAAGAAACCTAGTTGAAGAAAACAAAAATCACAAATGGAAGAGTAATATATATCATCCCCATCATCCTGTAAGCTACTGGAGTTTCCCCAAAGATTCTGATAGTGAGACTGCAAAAATAAGCTATTACCCCAGTATTTTTATTCAATTATAAAAAGCAGTTATTTTATCCACCTCTGTAGCATTGTACAAAATATTAAATGTAAAAGAATAAGAATAGGATAATAGCTTGCCCCAGATCTGTTTCAATCTTAACTCTATAAAAAAAATAAGAAGGATATGAATAATAATGAGGAGGAGGAGGAATATTAGCTAGTTCCAAAAAATCACTAACAAGAAGTTGCTCAAAAAAACAACCTGGGGGTGTATAATCAGAAAAAAAGATAGGCCAGTCACATAGTGAGAGTGAGGAGATAACAAATAGTCCAAACAGTGCACTGGTACCCATATAATTTTTTTTTAGGTTTTTGCAAGGCAAATGGGGTTAAGTGGCTTGCCCAAGGCCCCACAGCTAGGTAATTATTAAGTGTCTGAAACCGGATTTGAACCCAGGTACTCCTGACTCCAGGGCCCGTGCTTTATCCACTGCGGCACCTAGCCACCCCACCCATATAATGTTAAAAGACAGAACTTTTTCCAACTTATCTCTAGCACGTTTGATGAATATATTACAAAGGATGTGAGGGAGAATATAAGCAGTTCACATGGACTAAGACATGGATGGGTTGTGATTTGCACTGCTATAGGAACTATTCACTCAGATGAACCAATGAAGAGTAGATGAGTAAATCACTTTTACATCTTTATAAGACTTCTTTGTTCATTCAAGATCTGCAAGAATTATAAGGATTGATATAAAGAAAATATTAGTCTATCCTGCTCTCCCTAGAATGAGCAAATGCAATTTTGCATATTACATGAACATTAGTCATTTCGTGCCAATCTCTGGGTCAATGATTTAGGAATCTCCAATGATTTTAGAAATTGCCCCAGGCTATTAACTCAAAAATTGGACTAATAACTTTATTGAGTCTCAATGGAACAAAATCTATTGCCATCTCCAGACACTATCTCTTTTTTCTAGTTTCTCTAAACTTTGGTAATAATGGGTTTTATTGAGCCTATCTAGAGAACCTAATGGTTGGACAGTCACCCAGAAGTTCATCCAGTATAAGAATTTCACCCTGATGGTACACCTCTGCCATTGTGCCTTCCTTTGGATTTTTTTCATATTAAGGAAACAAAATACTTTAGATATTTCCAAATATCCAGAGGTACCTAGCATTGCACTTTATGTTAAGAAAAAGGTATTTATTTTAAAAATTATTCTAGTCCTTGACGTTTTCTTATTCCTGTTCAGACTACACAATTTAACCCTAAATTTTACATTTTCTTGAGATTATCTTCTGTTACTTCATGTGTGTTAGTCTAGTCTTGCCAAGGAAATTTTGTATTACTAGAGAGCAAAGGCCAGCTATCATATCTCTACATCTCCTACAAGTCCTGTAAAGCTATCTCCCATATTTTCAAGCTATAGAAAGTGCTCAATAACTACCTGATGGTATACTTTGAAAAGAATCTAACTATGATTATCTATGATAATCTATGATTTTTCAAATCCTACTTCCTACAGAAGCCTTCCCAAACCCCTCTTAATTCCAGTGCCTTCCCTGTTAATTATTTACTATTTATCCTGTATATAGCTTGCTTTGTATATACGTGTATTCATGTTGTTTCCCTAAATTGTAAGCTCCTTGGGGGTGGAGACTGTCTTTTGTCTTTTTTTATCCCTCCAGTGCTCAGCATAATATCTGACTCTTAATAAATGTTTACTGAATTGAATTTGCAAAATTAAGAATATTGTTATTGCCAACCCATACTTGGTTACTAAGAAACATTACTCCATTTGGGAACTATCTAGCTTGACTTACCTTTGTCTAATTATAGTATCTCATCATCATACCATCAAACTGTCTCTGGAGACCTTTTACCTCAAGTTAGGTTAAAACAACCATTTAATGGACAATGTGGTACAGTGAGAAAAAAGTGCAGGCTCTAGGGTTCAAAGGGTTTGAATTCTCAATCCTCCCTGTGACTACTAGGATGTGTATACCTTGGGTCACTTAGACTTTAATTTTAATTAAAATGACAGGGTTCAATTAGATGGTATCTGAAAGACCTTTCTAACCCTAAGGATCTTGTTGTAAATAACTATTCCAAATCATCCAGGAATTTTGTTTATTATGTGAAATTTCCCTTATCCCCCATGATACTTTTCTTGACTGGCATTTAAACTGATTTTGGTCCACTGGAAAGATGCCCCAAAGTTATTAGACATCTTTGATTTGCTTTGTAGAATGTCTTAATTGAGTGGTTAGGTAATTTAACAACTTTCTTCCCCTTTTAATGTGCAGTTAGATAAGAAAACTGTGTTGAATAAAAAAGGAAATTGTGTTGAATAAAAAAATGCATTTGGCATTGCCAAATCTAGTAAAGTAAAGCTGGCTTACAACAGATGCTTCATCAGTCAGCTCAAGTCAAACACCACTGAAAGGTTCATTTTCAAATAAAATGCTTTTTCTGCTAAAAAAAATCATTATTTAGTCCAACAGATTTGGAAAAGGAAATCATCAGGCATCGTTAAAGCCCACTTAGGTTTCTTTGTAATGTTCTCGGCATGATTTGTTTTTTGTGAGGAAAGAGATAATGAATGTCCTACTCTACCAGATGTTCAGATGGAATGTCATAGTAGCAAGAAGTACCATGCCACTGGATCTACAGTACAACATCTACCAGTTGTGAGGCTTTTAGCATCTCTGGCAAGATCAGAGAAAATTTATTTGGTTTTATGACATGATGAAGGGAGAGAGGGATAAGGTAGAAAGGAAAGGTGTCTCTTTTATGCAATTACAGATATGTAAGAATTGATTTTAAATGGATAGATTGTGAGCCTTACCCAGAGAGAATTGGAGGAACCTAGAATTCCTTTGAATTGATTCAGTTATTGAAGACTGGGAAAGCACAGTCATAATTATCAATTTCATTCCTTTCTCAATAACATTCTGGTTGTTTCTGCTGTCCTTGTGAGGCACTGGCATAAGTTACCATTAAATCTATGGAGTCAGTAACTTTCTGCATGAAAACCGAGTTTGTTCCTCACTGTGTATAAATTTGGTCAAGTCAATTAATTCTTCATTCTCTTTATTCTTTCTATCCTATAAGAATTCCTTCTTACCTTTCCATTGTCCAGAGTCTCTCCTCTTTAAAATTGATGTGTGAACAGTTACTTGCCCCTCTCTACTTCACGAGACTGAGGAGATTAATCAGACTATCAGCAGTTTATTTTTCAGAATAAATTCACTAGCTTATATTCCCAAGTAACTCTGGTTCCTTGAAATGATTAAAAAGAGAATTTTCTTCCAAAGAAATAAAGATTCTCATGGTTTGAATGCCTAAAATTGTTTGGACTCACTTCAGTTGACATACTATTTAAGATGTACAGAGTGTTTTGATGTTTAATCTATTTAAATTAGTTTAGACTGCATAGCCAAAGTGCTTGATGAGGTTGGATTCTTACCATTAAAGTTGATGTCTCACATTCTGTAACCAACCCATCCTTTGAATGAATTGACCCCAGTTCAAATTTCTAACACTGGAGGTTTTCTTGTGAATAATTTATTGCATTTTCCTTTCAAGCCTCTATTTGTGAATTCATTAAATTTAAGATAGGGCAGATGTTTAACATATAACTCATGTCATATCCATCTTAAGTTCTATTAATCAATGGTTAGAAAAAAATTCCAACCTTTGACAATAGAAGAAAACAGAGTTAAACCGAAAGTCATCAAGGAATTAGGGAAATGAAGTTTGTTACTTTAAGAAGTTCAAGTAGCACATTCTGCAGATTTGTTTTGCAGAAAATAAAGAACTCTCCATGAGAGTCTTCCAATCTTTCCTTAATTTATTGCTTTTCCTCATCCAAATAATTATCCAATCTCCAGACTGCTCTTGTTCCAAACTGAAAAGTTTGACATAACATCATGTATCTAGAAACCCAAATAAAAGTTGATTACAATTACTATAATTTATTCAAAATCCAGAGTTATGTGTAATAACAATCACCTAGGTAATCCTAGAGACAAATAAATGCCCCTCTACATTTAGCTAAATAAATGTCAATTGAATTTCGTACTCAATGCTAATGGCATTAACACTTGACAAAGGTAATGGGATCTTACTGTACACTGCAGTAGTCAAACTCCATCTGGAAGGTTGTCAGTTATAAGAACCATATTTTAGGAAGGACAAGAAAGAAGAACATCTAGTAAAGGGAACTAGAACATAAGGGATTCTGTAAACTACATTAGTAAGAGGAACAACTGAAATAAGTAGGCATGTTTCACCTGAGGAGAATAAGACTCAAGAGAGTATATGACCACCATCAGGAAACATCATGTAGAAGAAAAATTAAATTTACTTTTTTTAGTTCTGGAGGACAGAATCAGAGCCAGTTGGACAATTTTGTAAGGGACTGATTTCAAATCAATGTAAGGACATTTTTGTAGAAAATCCTGCTATTCAAAAAATGAACTGAATTCAGAAAGTAGTCAGATCTCCATCACTGTATTTAAGTAGAACTAAATTACTATTTCTCAATAATCTCTTAAAGTAGATTCATACTTGGAATAGGAGATTGAGTCTTTGAAAATGTGATTCTTTCAGTTCTAAAAGACTTAGGATGACAAATGTTAAACATCTCCAGAGAAAGAAAGACTGAAGCATATATTTTTTTTAATTTTTCTTCTGTGTTTTTGGAAGGAATCTGTGTTTTCTTTCACAACATAATCAACATGAAATATGTTTGCATGACTACACATGTATAAACCATATCAAATTACTGGATATTTCAATGAGTGAGAAAGGAAGGGAGAGAATTTAGAACTCAAAATTTTTATAAAAGAAATGTTAAAAATTATTTCTACATGCAATTGGGGAAAGAATAAATATTAAATCACTAAAAAATAAATTAGCTTTATCAATTGGCAGGTGGGGGAGAGAGATTTGTCAGTCTTGGTAGATTTTAAGTACCATGATTTCTAAACCCAGAATTCAATATACATTTGAAGGAACACTCTATAGAGATTTCCCAAGTGTTTCTGGGATAGACAAAACAAATGGACAATGAATTGGTCCCAGAGTTGAAAAAAAAGAGGGCAACAATCTGGATTTCTTCAGGATTGCAAGGCACTTAATCAATCTTCCCACAACAGAAAAGGCTTTCTAATATAAATGTTTTATTGGTCTTGCTATATGACTGTGAACCTGTAACACCACTGCCTGTAAGAAACCTAAGATCAGAATCTAACACAGAAGAATAGAAAAATACATGGAGAGAATAAGATGAACAGAAGTAAAGACTGTCATCGAAAGATTCTATGACAGAAAGAAGAATGAAATAGTCAATGACAAGAGCAAGAGATGACAGGTAGACAGCTAAAGTGTTCCACTATCCTTGGAATTTGGAGAGAAAATAAGGAGGACATACATCATTTTGGGTAGATCTGTTGCATCACATTCAGGGAGGACATAGACAAGAGTCACACAGGTTGGTCAGGGATGACCAGATTAAAATCTGCACCACTGGACAGAATTCCGGAATTAGTGAGATCATAAATCTATTTAAATATTTGAAAGTGAGATTCCAACTCAGTCCTGTGGCCTTTTCTCACATGGAACAAAGTAAATAATCTTATCCTCAACTAACCTGCCATTCTGATGTCTACTCAAAGTAAAAAAAAAATGTTTTATTTAATATAACCTATGATTCCCCAAGGGATTAGAAATTTACTAAGAAAAAAATCATTAATACTCAAGTAGCTATATGTTACAGATCTCATTTTCTTAAGAGGAGAGTGTTTGAACTCTATAAGAGTTAAATGGCTCAACCTACCTTTCAAAACAACTTGGCTGAAGAGTCAAGACTAATTGAATTGAAAGATTATTTTTCAGATGATTTTCTGAATAAATCAGATTTTAAAAGATCAGTTCTGGCAATCAACTTATTCAGTATTCCAGAAAAACATGTTTTTCTCCTCACATATTCCAATCCAATCCAACAAACATTCATTAAGCATTTACAATGTGCAGGACTCTGTGATAATCACTAGAAAGTTAATGGCAAATGGAAAAATGATCTCCTGCCCTCTAGAAGCTTATATTGTAATGGAAGGATACTACATGTAAACAGATAAATAAATGAATACTTGAAGAGAGAACACAAACAACTAAGAGAGGTTTCTGATAGGAGTAATGTATGCATTGAGCCTTGAAGGAACTTCAGTATTATAATGGCAAGTGCAAAAGAAGAAGAAGAATATGTTAAACATAAAGGGCAGTCTATGAAAAGGGCATGGAGGCAGAGATGAAATGCCAAGATTAGGGAATAGAAAACAAGTAGGCTATTTAATTTCAATATAAAAATAATAGAGGCAGGGAAAACCTGGAAAATAGACTGACATAAGATGAGAAAGGCATTTAATTGACAAGCAGAAACAAATGTTTGTGTATATGACCAAAAGTGATTCCTAAATCCATAAATAGTCAGTCATATAATTTGGACAAATAATTCACAGGAAATTTGTAAACTATTATAAACCATATGAAAGAAAAATTCCTAATGATAGAAATTTTAATCAAAAAGAGTGAGAAATTATGCCTTATGCTCAACAAATTGGCAGAAAATAACAATGACAGCAAAATTCAATGTCAGAGGAGTTATTGAAAGATGGGCACAACAATGGTTGGTGAAACTAAAAGCAATCTGTAATTATGCAAATAAAGTGGTTAAAAATAGCCATAATTTTTTTAACCCAAAGAATCCATTACTAGGAATATGCCCCCAAGGAAGTCATTGATAAAAAGAAGATATCTATATATACAACAAAATACACATAACAATACTTTTGTGGTAGCAAAGGACAGGAAAAGAAGATACCTATCATTTGGGAAATGTCTAAACAAATTTTGGTTAATGAAATTCAAAGACTATTACTATGCTATTAAAAATGGACATGATTAGTATAAAGAAGGATAAAAAGTCTTATGTGGGAGAGCAAAGCCAAGATGGCAAAGATAGGGACTTACCTTTGATCTACTCCAGACCCCTCCAAATATCTCTAAATAATGATTCTAAATACATTCTAGAAGAACAGATCTCAAAATGAAGAAGTGAAACTATTTTCCAGCCCTAGACAATTTAAAAAGTCAGCAGAAAAGGTTTGGCACACCTGGGTGAGAGTGGACCAGAGTCCAGTGTAGGCCATGGCAGCATAAACTTGACCCAAGCAAAAACCAGAAGCAAGTCTTGGGAACCACTGGATCAGCAGCAGCAGCTATTTCAGAAGCAGGACTCTGTTACTTTGCCATACTCAGATTTGGATCACAGTCCACAGTGACAGTCCTAGGGAGGGGAGAAGCAGTAGCATACCAGAGCTTGCTACTACAGGGGAAATAGATAACCTCAATATTGATTGGATAATGCAAATAAAAACAATTCTGAGGTATTACCTTATACCTATTAGAATTGCTAATAGGACAGAAAAGGAAAATGACAAATGTTGGAAAGGATGTAAGGAAAATAATACAGTAATGCACTGTTAGTGGAGTTGAGAACAGATTCAATCATTCCCTAGAACAATTTGGAAAGGGCATCTAGGTGGAGTAGTGGATAGAGCACTGGCCTTGGTTTTAGGAGGACAGTTGAAATCCAGCCTCAGACACTTGACACTTAACTATCTGTGTGACCTTGGGCAAGTCACTTAACCCTGATTGTCTTGGATCCAGGGCCATCTCCAGTCATCCTAATTCATATCTGACCACTGAATCCAGATGGTTCTAGAGGAGAAACTGAGGCTATGACTAGCACAGCAATCCTCACTCAAATTCAATTCACATGCTTGTCATGGTATCACCTCCCTGATATCATGGTCCTCATCAAGAACAAAGGACAGATATTGATGATGATGATGATGATGATGATGATGATGATGATGATTTGGAACTATGCCCAAAGGGCTGTAAAACCATGCATAATTTTTGATCTAGAAAAGCCACTATTAGATCTGTATCCCAAAAGAAATGAAAAACATAAAGGGAAAGGAACTATATTTTTAATGACTTTTCTTTTTTTTAAGATTTTATTTATTTTGAATTTTACAATTTTTACCTAATCTTGCTTCCCTCCCCCACCCCCCACAGAAGGCAGTATGTAAGTCTTTACATTGTTTCCATGGAATACACTGATGTAAGTTGAATGTGATGAGAGAGAAATCATATCCTTAAGGAAGAAACATAAAGTATAAGAGATAGCAAAATTACATAATAAGATAACTTTTTTAAAATTAAAGATAATAGTCTTTGGTCTTTGTTTCAATTCCACAATTCTTTCTCTGGATACAGATGGTATTCTCCATTGCAGATACCCCAAAATTGTGTCCGATTGTTGCACTGACAGAATGAGCAAGTCCATCAAGGCTGATCATCACCACAATGTTGCTGTTAGGATGTACAATGCTTTTCTGGTTCTGCTCATCTCATTCAACATCAGTTCATGCAAATCCTTCCAGGCTTCCCTGAATTCCCACCCCTCCTGGTTTCTAATAGAATAATAGTGTTCCATCACACACACACACACACACACACACACACACACACATACATATATATACATATACATATATATGTACATATATATCATACATATGATATATATATATATATATATATATATATATCACAGCTTGTTAAGTTATTCCCCAATTGAAGGACATCTACTTAATTTCCAATTCTTTGCCATCACAAAACAGGGCTGCTATGAATATTTTTGTACAAGTGATATTTTTATCCTTTTTCATCATCTCTTCAGGGTATAGATCCAGTAGTGGCATTGCTGGATCAAAGGACATGCACATTTTTGTTGCTTTTTGGGTTTAATTTCAAATTTCTCTCCAGAAAGGTTGGATGAGTTCACAGCTCAAGCAACAATGTATTAGTGTCCCATATTTCCCACATCCCTTCCAAAAATGATCATTCTCCTTTCTGATCATATTGGTCAGTCTGAGAGGTGTGAGGTGGTACCTCAGAGAAGCTTTAATTTGCATTTCTCTAATAAGTAATTATTTAGAGCAATTTTTCATATGACTATGAATTGCTTTGATTTCCTTATCTGTAAATTGCCTTTGCATATCCTTTGACCATTTGTCAATCTGGGAATGGCTTGTCTTTTTGGAAATTTGACTCAGTTCTCTGTATATTTTAGAAATGAGTCCTTTGTCAGAAATACTAGTTGCAAAAATTGTTTCCCAATTTACTACATTTCTTTTGATCTTGCTTACAGTGTGTTTGTCTGTGCAAAAGCTTTTTAATTTAATGTAGTCAAAATTCAAAATTGTCTAGTTGATTTTTAATGATGTTCTCCATCTCTTCCTTGGTCATAAATTGCTTCCCTTTCCATAGATCTGACAGGTAAACTATTCCTTGATCTCCTAGTTTGCTTATAATATTGTTTTTATGTCTAAATCCTATATCCATTTTGATCTTATCTTGGTATAAGGTGTGAGGTATTGTTCTAATCCAAGTTTCTACCATACTAATTTTCCAATTTCCCCAACAGTATCAAAGAGAGAGTATTTATCCAAATACCTTGTCTATTTGAGTTTATCAAACAGCCATTTACTATAATCAATTCCTGCTGTTGCACCTAGACTGTTTACTGACCTATCACTCTATTTCTTAACCAATACCAGACAGTTTTGATGACTGGTGCTTTATAATATAATTTTAGATCTGGTAGCACTAAGTTGCCCTTTTTGTACTTTTTTTTCATTAAATCCCTGGAGATTCTCAACTTTTTATTTCTCATATTAATTTATTTATGATTTTTACTAACTCATTAAAGTAATTTTTTGGAATTTCAATTGGTAGGACACTAAACAAGTAGTTTAATTTTGGTAGAATTGTCATGTTTATTATATTAGCTCGGCCTATCCATCAGCAGTTGATATTTGCCCAGTTATTTAAATCCGATTTTATTTGTGAAAGGATCTATATTTACAGCAGCTCTTTTTTTTGGTTTCAAGGAATTGAAAATTGAGTCAAATAAATTGCAGTATATGATTATATTGGAATGCTATTCTGCTATAAGAAATGATGGACATGAGCTGAAGTAAAGTGAAATGTACTGTGTACAAACTAACAATATTGTAGGATGATCCACTGTGATCATCATCAGTAATACAGTGACCCAAGACAACTCTGAAGAACTTATGATGAAGAATTCTATTCAATCCCAAGAAATAGCTGATGATGTCTGTTTACAGATTAAAACTTTTTTTCCCTTATTTTTCTTGAGGTTTCTTATTTGGGAGAGGGTCTATGTTTTCTTTCACAATATGACTTTATGGCAATGTTTCATATGATTCACATTTATAACCCATATCAAATTGCTTGTTTTCTCATTTGGAGGGAGGGGACAGAAGGGAGAGAATTTGGAACTTAAAGTTTTAAAAACAAATATTAAAATTCGTTTTTACAAGTAGCTTTGGTAAAATTAAATACTAAATAAAAAAGAAAAGGAAAAAAAGACATTTGAACTGATAGAGAGTTCAGTAAGCAGAGCCAAGAAAACTATATGAGATGACTACAAAAACATAAATGGTGGCAGCTATGTGGTGCTGTGGGTAGAGAACCGTCCTTGGAGTCAGGAGGACCTGAATTCAAATCCGACCTCAGATACTTAATAATCACCTAGCCATGTGATATTGGACAAATCACTTAACCCTATTGCCTTGCAAAAACTCAAAAACAAAGCAAACAAACAAAAATGGAAATGGAAAGAACTATCAAAAAAGGAAATAAAAATGAATGCTTCAAAATTATAACAATAAGCATAGCCATCAAAAAGTGGTTAATAAGATACCTATTCTGCCCCATCTGCAGAAGTGGGAGCTCCATTGGTGTAAATCTTCACATCTATTTTCAGATTTGTTTCAATGTAGGGCTAATTTTGCTGAATTTTTTCTTTTCTTCCCCTTTTGCTTCCCTTAAAAATATTCTTCATTATATGGAATTGTTCTCTAAGATGGGAAGAGGGAATTGTCCAAGGGAAAATTTAAGTGACATAAAAACAAACAAAAAAAAAAACAACAAAAATTATTTTTAAGAATAAAGTAAAATTTGAAAAATCTATTAAAATAACAAGCAGAGGACTCTATTTTACTCTTTTTAAATATATTCCACTTGGGTTATTTTACTCTTGCATATGAATAATAAATTCATTTTGTTTGAACCTAATGCAGAACTATGAAACCAAGTTTATGGGCTTTCAGAGTCATGAAATCCAATCAGTTTTTCTCTATTCTTACCTTCAGGAAGCCTGGAAAGTTGCTGGCCGTGGTGCTGACATGGACCACTTCAGTCACTTTGAAACCCAGCCAGAATGAGAAAAAAACTACACCAAAAGCATTGCTACTTTGCTAAAGAATTTTTAGCAGTAAGTAGCTTTCTGTTCAAAAGAGATGGTAGTAGCATGTTCTGGTCAATAAAACTGGACAGAAATTCCTACCCATTATTTAGTATCACTTACCTTGTCTTCAAGGTATTCTATGGGTTTCCTAGGATGTATAATAGATTTCATTTATAGTATGTTAACCCAGAATTTATCATGCCAAAGAACTCTATCCCTACAGTTTTGGGGTATTTGAGTCTTTCCTAAACTGTGGTGTGAGTTCTATGTTTTCTACTTGTCAAAAACAACTAAAACTGAGTAGAGGTTCCTTGTCTTCCATGAGCAAGAACAAGATGCTCCATGGATCCCTCTAAGTTACTATATAGGAACTATATAATAGAGGAGATAATTGGATCCTGGACCTGGATCAGTTGAACATCCCTGGATGAGAAATAGTTTTCAGACCAGTATGCTTAGATTCTTACTGAAGCTTCCATATTTAGAGACTCCATCCCTCTTTACTCATCATTAGTGGGATTACAATGCAGACAGTTAAGAGATTTGTAAACAGCAGTCATTATACCTCTATGATAACTCAAGCTGTCAATGAAATTAGCAAAATAATTTGAATGAGAGATTTGGTAATAGTGAATAGATCAACTCTGTTACCTTAAATGAATATAGGAAAAGATCTATTATTTCACTGGTATGAGTCCTCCCACCATCAATATAGATTACTGCTCCTGAACACCTTAGTATATAGCCAAAGCAAATTACATGAGGAAGAAAGAAATAACCTATTGGCAAACTTTTTGAGCCTCACTGAACAATGATCTACAGAGTGACAGAGACACACACAGATTATCATCTATTCTAATGCTATTCAAACTGTGTTCCAAAAGACTGCTGGGGGCTCCTCAAGACCTTATTGAAGAGTCCCCAAGGTCAAAACTATTTCCAAATAACACTAATATGTTTTATTTTCTTATATAGTAAATATAGATATAACCCATATAAACAAAAGCTTCGGGGGGGGGGGGATCAGTAATTTTTAGGAATGTAAAGGGGTCTTGAAAACAAAAAGCTGGCAACCATTGGACCAGCCCAAACTCCAAATTTCTCCAACTTGATAAAATCATTAGAATCTGTACTATACTGGCATGTGAGAGGAATGTTAGCATAGTGAGTGGAATGCTGAACTCAAAATGCATAACACTAGGCACCAGAAAGACCTGGGTTCAAATCCTTTCTCTGGCACTTTCTATATATGTGTTGATAAATGAGTTGCATAACCAGCTCTAAGCCTCTTTTTCCTCCATTTGTAAAATGGAGATAATAATATCTAAATAACTTTCCTCATAAAAGTGTTTTAAGAATCAATGATAGTATTCCTGCATGGGAAGAAGATATGGATAACCCATATGAACTTTCTCATTTATAAGAGCTGTTAGAGCATATATAGACAGGACGTAGGAAGGAGCAGAATATAATGGTATAATATAGTAAAAAGATGCAATCAATGGGTGATAAAGGAAAATACTGAGAGGAAGGAAAAGAGATGAGAGATGAAGAAGAAGCTAAGAAATTTCACATAAGAGTCAATAAAAAGCTTTTTCAATGGAGTGGAAAGGGGAAAGGCAAGGGAGAATGAGTGAGCCTTCATTCTCATCAGAAATGGCTCAGAGAGGAAATAATATACACATTTAATAGGGTGAGGAAATCTATCTTACCCTAGAGGAAAATGAGAAGAAAGGAATGCAATAAGGGGGAATGGGGGAAGGGAAGGGGGGAATAGGTGATAGAAGACAGGGAAGATTGAGGGAGAGGGTACTCAGATTCAACACTTTTGGACAGGCCCAGGATGAAAGGAGAGAGAGAGAATAGAATAAATGAAAGTGAGGAGAAATAGAGTTGAGGTACAGCTAGTAATAGCAACTGTGGGAAAAATATTGATACATCTTCTCTGGTGGACTTATGATAAAGAAAGCATCTCACCCCAGAGATAGAGCCATTGAAATCTGAACACAGACTGAAGTACATTTTTTTCTCTCTATTCTTGAGGTTTCTCATCTTCTTGTATAGCATGGAAACAATGTAGATACTCTCAGACAGCCTTCTGGGGGGGGGGGGGGGATAAGGTGAGGGAAATTGTAAAATTCAAAACCTTACAAAAACGATAGGTACATATTACTATTGTATATAATCAGAAAACAAATAAAATATAAAAAAGAAAAGCAAGCTATATACAATAATTGCAATTTTATGTACAATCCTTAGTTCTAGTCTATGCAGAAGTATTCATTTTATTTGCTATTTGTTGTTTCACATTTTTAAAAAAAAGAAAAAAATAAATTCATGTTATAGTTCAAAAAAAAGAATCAGTGATAACTATTGATTCTTATTCTTAAAACTGTAAAGAGCCCAGGATTACACCTATGCCATAATGAAGTGTTAGAATAGGATTTCACACTAAGGAAAAAAACAACTCAAAGGTAAATGTATATTCACAGTGGATTGATATTATTACCACCACTAATGGCAATAATAACACTATCTTTTATTTACACATTGCCTTATATACTTTGTTCAAGAAGCAGAGAGGGAATAGTATTCCTTTTTTATAGATGAGGGAAAAGACTCAGGGAAATTAGATGACTTAACTAGAACCAAGGTCTCTAATACAATAATCTTTCTACTTTGTTCTGTTACCTCACAGCCTCATTATTATAAGCCAAGACATTCTTTTTTAAAACTGGGGAAGAAGAGGAAAAAGAGGGTAGAGTAGCTGAATTAATAAGCCTTGATTCAGGCACCAGCCCTGGAGTCAGGAGTCCTGAGCTCAAATCCAGCCTCAGACACTTAATAATTACCTAGCTGTGTGGCCTTGGGCAAGCCACTTAAGCCACTTTTGCCTTGCAAAAGTCTAACAAAAAAAAAAAAGCCTTGATTCTTCTCTTTTCTTTGTGCATCTAAGGATTCATTTAAATAATATGAAACGCCTTAAAAAAAAACTCTGGGCAATAACATAAGGTCTTAGGAAGAGCATCCAATTTATACTGAAGTCTTAGGGAAGTTGGCATAATGGCTGGTTCCTCTTAATGGCAGGTGGAAAAATGTCCAAGCTGTCTGAGAAGCAAGCTGTATCTCCGCCAAGTGTAACAATTATGAATCCACTCCACACTGAAAAATTGGCAAGCTCTGTGTTAAATGAAAGTGTAATGAGCAATGTAGAACAGAGGACAAGGGAAGCCAAAGTGCCTTTTGTGTCAATAAATTCATTTTTTAATGTGGACTTGCTGCTGTGTTACAAGGAAGAAAATATAACAAGTCATGCTGGCTATGCCAAGGGAATCCCCAGGGACCATTTTGGAGGCATGTGTTGCCAGGTAACACAAATATGCCCCTGAAAAAGCATTACTCTGCATGTGCTAATATCCCCTTAAATCCTTTGTTGATCATCCAAATACAATACATGCAAGGTGGTTTCAACCAATCTGTGTCTGTTATCAGGTCCAAGTGGTAGGATGATGGGAGGAAAGGATTGAGGAGGATTGTAAAATAATTCATAACTTCCCAAAGAATGGGTCATTTGGGACCAGAACTCCAGAAGGAACAGGCAATGGCAGACACAGCCCAGTGCAGGACAAATGAAAGGCATATGGAAAAGGAAAATAAACATGAGGTTTGGCCTACAGACAAGTGTCTTTAATGGAATGGTCCAGATGCAGATTATGTACATGGCTGACAGTCTGGCTAAGGCTTGTTGATATTGTGGTGAAACTCACAGAGCAGTAGACCTTGAGTCAGGAAGACAAAAGTTCAAATCCCATCTCAGATAATGACTAGCTATGTGCCTCTAAGCAAGATAGTTAACCTTTGTAACTCAATTCATTCAAATGTAAAATGAGTCCCTTTCTCATGAATCTTAATTTATGAGCTCTGAATCTATGATCCTATAAATCCATTAAGACTAAGTAAAGGTTTCTGAGGCTGAAGAGAAAGAGAATCCTGTCCTGGTATCAAACTAAGTAGCAAACATTTATTAATTTCCTACTGTATGCCTAGTACTAGGTGCTAAGTATTGGAAGGGAAGAGGATAAAGAGAGATGGAAGATATTCCATCTTATAAAGATATTATAAGGTGTGGCTAGGTGACAGTGGATAAAGCACCGGCCCTGAAGTCAGGAGTACCTGGGTTCAAATCCGGTCTCAGACAATTAATGATTACCTAGCTGTGTGGCCTTGGGCAAGCCACTTAACCCCATTTGCCTTGCAAAAATCTAAAAAAAAAGATATTATAGTCTACAATTTATTGTGCACATAAAATTCCATATATTCAACAGAATAAAAATGTATAAAAACATAATTGACATTATAAGGCAGTAAGTGTAAGACCCAATAAAGGAAATAGAGAATAAACACCAAATGAATTAATTTATAAAGAAGAGAGAGAGGGGGAGGTAAAACTTAACTTTAGCAACTGGGATTCTATGAAATGAGTGAATTTTTTTTAATCAATCTAACTTAGACACCGAATTCTGCAAAACGCTTCAGGGAATGAATCCAGCCACAGGAGAAAAATAATGGGACATAGAAACTGCAGAGATAACAAACTAAAAGCAATATGGGGACAACCTTAATTTTACTCCCCAGCTAAAGGAGACTCTAGACTATTTCTAAGGCCTCAAGGAATTAAAGTTTTATAGCTGACCTTGGTTGCCCATCCCAATATTTAGCTGGTCTCATTTTCAGGACTTAATTCTTCTAACACCTGAATCTCTCATTTCCTAAAATCCATTTATTGTTATCCTGTCCTTAATGGGGATAAAGAATAGCTAATCACAATCTGGCAAGTAATTTACTATATGATATGGTGGGGAAAAAAAATCAAGATACTTAAGATCTAATTTACTGCTAACCTTAAACAAGTCCCTTTACATCCCTTAATGCTCATTTTCTTCATCTGCAAAATCAGGATAATACCACCTGTTGTTCTAACTTCAAATTGTTATGAGGATTAAACAAAATCATTGGATCACTCCTATAATTTGTCAATTTAGGAAATTTGAAGCCCAGAAGGTCTACATGACTTAACCAGGTTTGCACAGGTACCTAATGTCAGAGCAAGAATTCAAACCTAGGTCTTCTGATTCCAGATACAGCATATTTTTGCCTCCAATATAATGTCTTTGGAAGAAAACTCTAAAGTCACATATCATTTT
The DNA here is from genome assembly GCF_037893015.1 of Macrotis lagotis. Classification (NCBI taxonomy): domain Eukaryota; kingdom Metazoa; phylum Chordata; class Mammalia; order Peramelemorphia; family Peramelidae; genus Macrotis; species Macrotis lagotis. The sequence goes on along the minus strand of NC_133666.1, from coordinate 123,217,718 downwards.
TTTAAAAATCAAATAGAAGTTCCTTGAAGATCTTTGGTTAGGGAAGAACTCATAATCAAGCAATGGATACAGGATATCACACAAAAAATAAAAACAAAAAAGATTATTTCAATTATATAAATGTAAGGAAATAATTAGCAAAGTTCCCAAGTCAAGTGGAATTTATAAAATAATGAAATTTTATCAGATATGGAGGGGGAGCAGTAAATGGAGTTTATCTCTCCCTATTTAAATCCTGTTTAAAAGATAAACTTGAGGGGCGGCTAGGTGGCCTTGGGAGCCTTGGAGTCAGGAGTACCTGGGTTCAAATCTGATCTCAGACACTTAATAATTACCTAGCTGTGTGGCCTTGGGCAAGCCACTTAACCCCATTTGCCTTGCAAAAATCTAAAAAAAAAGATAAACTTGCAATCTTGTTTAAAAGATAAACTACAGATCCTGATGGGTCCCCAGTCTGGTTCCCAGATTCAGACTACCTATAAGATGATTTAGTTGCCCAGGATCTTTAGAAAGATAAATTCATCTTGATCTCTACCCGCTTTGTGCCACCCTATTAAAAAAAAAGGTCAGTAGACCACTCTTAGGTTTTTTTCCTTTTTTTATCTTTTCATTAGATCCTTTCTTCCAAATTCTAATGGGATGGTACTGGGGCTGACATTTCTCCATTTCTACCCCACAAAACAATTAATGGTAACTTGGGGATAAAAGTAGAGAAAGTTACATGTATGGGAACCCACATAGCATAAAATGAGGGTTTCTGGATGCCAATAGTTAATCAGTCACTAGCCCTGTCTCAGTTCCAGCTCAAAGACAATGGTACAAATGATGGCAATACTTGGAGGAGGTGTTACTGCAAAAAATTCATGGAAGAATTGGACATGTTTGTCCATGCATGACCTAAGATGAATTCACAAACAATGTTCTTGAACCCCAACCTAGTCCAGAGGAGATGAGAAGTATAAGGGAGGAGAGTGGAGATAGTTACTTTCTAGGCAATATAAAGTCAGAATCTAGCATTCTGATCAGAGATAGGCAATGTCTTGCATCTAGTGCAAGCCCCAAGGGCTGTTTCAAAAACAACCCCAAATTTCAGGATTCAAAGATCTGACATAGAGAAAAGGGAGTCCCTAAGTAGCATGTAATTCTTGAAAAAAGAATACGATTTCCCTAGCTGTCTCACAGCTAGAAGAATAAAATCAAGGGGACTAAACCTGTGGTTTTAGAAGAGGAAGATTAAGGGTGGGAGAAGAGAATGAATTATTCAACAATGCAGATCTGAAGGGAAGAAGATTTGTCCAGCATCATCAAAGAGGGTTTGCTTCCAAGGGAAAAATTTAAGAGGAACTAAATGGATCCTTTTGGAAAAGAGATTTAAGAGGAAATTTAAGAATTTAAGAGAAATTAAATGAATACCTTTGGAAAAGAAAGCTTTCACCAGAATTCAGAGTTTTGCTCAATTCTCTTCCAAGGCCAGTTTATGAATTATATGAGTGTCTTAAGTCTTTTCTGGATCTGTTTATAGATTTTGATAAGTTCTTTGTACTTTTTACATTTTCTATAAGATGAAATAAAGGTTCTTTTCCATGAGATAAGAATTTGTTACCTTGATTTTATGGAAACAAGGTTCCTTTTATTTCTTATATTTGAAGAAACAAACGAATATATTTGGAGGTTTTCCAGAGTAAACTGGGTAGAAACATAAACTTATAGTTTTGGGCCCACCTCCAGGACCAGACCTGATCAGTTGAGAAAAGAGCTACACAAAGGCTGAAACAATTAAAAACAATAAATAAATAGATAGATAGATAGAAATGAATGAATAAATAAATGAATGAATGAATGGATAAATGAATAAATAGATAGATAGATAAACAAATGAATGAATGGATGAATAAATAAATAAATAAGTGAATGAATGAATAAGTAAATAAATAAATATAAACAATAGATAAAAACAATGCAAGTAGAATAAGAAGAGAAATTACCAAGTAAGGGGAAAAAAATCTTTACAATATGTTGCTCTGATATGCGCTTGATAGTCGAGATATATAGAGCAATTACAAAAAGATGAAAGACTGAGAGGTCTTCCCAATAGATAAATGTTCAGAGGGTATGAAGTTTTCAAAAGAATTGCTGGATCAGGGTAGCTAGGTGGTAAGTGAATACAGCATCAGCCCTGGAGTCAGGAGGACCTGAGTTCAAATCCAGTCACAGACACTTAATAATACCTAGCTGTGTGACCTTGGACAAGTCACTTAACCCCATTGCCTTAAATAAAAAAATTTTAAATAAATTGTTGGATCATTAAAAGCAAGAGAAATGAACTTTAAACCAGTTTTGAGGTTATGTTTATCAAATTAACAAAAATGATAAAAGATTAAAATAGGCAATGTTAGAAGGATTGTAGGAAAATGTGCACAAAAAGGCATATTGAAAGACATAAAAAGATCCAATAATTTGGAAAAATAGTCTGTGATGCTATAAGGAGAGTCATTAAACTGGTCATACTCTAACTCAGAGATATCACTTTTAGGTGTATCTTCTAAGAGGTCAACAATACAAGGAAAGGACTCATTAATACCAAAATATTCCTAGCAATAATAGCACTATCATGGTAGAAAAAACTGGAAAATTACTAATTAACAAATAGTTGGACAGATTGTGGTACACAGATGTAATGAAATATCTTTGTGGCATGAGGACCATGAATGTAATGAATTCAGAAAAGCAATGGAAGATTTGCATGAACTGATGCACAGTGAAGAAAACAAAAAAGGAAACAATTTATATAATGAAATGAAATACATTAATGAAAGGGAAACACTAAAAGATAGTCAAACAGATTAGATGCAAAGACCTATACAGATTCCAATGGACAGACAAAAAAAACACACCACTCCTTGCAGCAGTCTAAGGTCCATTCCATTCCCAGAACTATTATCCTATGACTGTGCTAGGACAAGTTGAGTGGGCAGGGAAAATAGTATCAATGGAATCAAAACACCTAAAGTCAAGTTCAGGTTTTAACACTTTAAACACCTATGATATCATAGACAAAATCCTTATCCCCTCTGGACCTCAGTTTTCTCATCCATAAGAGGAGGTTTTTGGACTAGATGACTCCTAATATCCCTCCCAACTTTGATATATCATGCTTCTATGACCCCAAGTTACAGAAGAAAGGAAATAAGTTCTATTGAGTTTTATGAGATTCAAATTAGATAAATGTGAAAGTATTTCAAAAGTATAATAGTACACAAATACAGTGTCATTATTCTCCCAATATTGTCTCTTTCATCCTTTCTCTACATATAAGATATAGTAAGCTTGATTCTACGATTGCAGATCACTCAACTAACAAGTTGACAAGTTTATTTCTTATAGTCAACTAACAAAATTATTAAGTACTTACTAATTTTCAGGTACCAAAATAAGCTCTGAGAATGCAAGTATAAAGAATCAAATTATCACTACACATAATGAGTTTACATTTGAATGGGTGGAGGATAATAATACATATAAAATGTATGCATCATAAATATAAAACTAAGAAATGAATATATATATATATATATAAATAAAATACAAAAAACTGTGGGAGTGGGAGGGAGAGGGCTAAGAAGTAGAGGAATTAGAAAAGATTTCCTGCATAAGATGGTGTATGAGCTGGAAGAGAGGGGTTCTATAAGAAGGAAGAGTAAAAAAGGAAGCTCAACAAATGATCAGTCTCATAGGAGAAAAAAGGCTCTATTCTACTAAGAGTTTGTTCCAAATCATCAAAGATACCATAGTCAGAGAACTGGAAAAGACTTCCCAGAGGTTTTCAAGTTATGGAATCATAGAATGTAAAACTGAAAACCTTAGAAATCATCTAATCAATCCCTTTCATTTAATAAATCCAACCAGATACCATCCCTCATGAGACTTTCAAGTTTATAAAATACTAAAACAGAAAAAAATATTTTGTTCTGAGAAGTCATATCTAAAATGTAGAGTATCTAAATAGACTATCTAAAATGAATCTACTGATTCAACTAAGCATCTACAATGACCAAGGAACTGTGATAGACTCTGAAGCCACAAAAGAAAAACAAAATGCCCACAGATGGTCTGTTCAGGCAGGCAAATAGCACCAAGATCAAAAGCAAATTGACTGACTATTCTCCTAGCTCTTCTATTCACTTAGTGTGGCCCTCAGGAACACCTTACCCCAAACCCCTTATAAGCCTAGATAACTTCTAGTTGCTGGAAGAAGATCAAAGACTGCTCATTGGCTAAACAAATTATTAGATCTGATTTCCCTCTGGATGGGCTTTAGACATGGCTTTTCCTCTCCTAGTGCTATTGCTGCTGCTTCTTGGTTAGATTCTTGTCAGTCACCTCATTTTCCATTAGTTTTTACTGACAATGGCACATGCTCTGAATCATTTTCCTAACAGTCTTCTTGGAGCACTGCCCACTGACAAGACCCAGGTTAAGCTGTTTACTCTTTCATCCCCTATGTTTTTGGTGTGGAAAAAACACTGGAGTCAAAGGATTTCCGTTCAAATCCTGACTCCAACATACCTTGGCCACTTCACTTAATGTTTTGAGGTTGAGTTAGACCTGAGCTCCCTTTCCATTTGGAAGCTTATACACCATTCCTATATGCAATATCTTATGTACCATTCAATGGATTGAACTTTGCTCTGAATGAGGGTAAAGAATATTTCTACCAACTTCTTAAGACAATTCCAGATCTATATTTAGAAAAGTTCTCTAAGAGGATGAAAGCCCTAACAAAAACTTTATCTTTCAACAACAGTTTCATAGTCAAATAAACTCTCCATAGACTATCCTAGGAAAAGTGCTGTTACTATTTCCCTATTCCCTCCAATTCACTGAAAATGGCACTAGTTTCTCAAATCAAGTCAATAAGCTTTAACTATATTTCAAGATCTATGTTAATGGTTAGAGATACAAAGAAAGATAAAAGGGTCCTTGCTCTCAAGGAGTTTAGATTCTAATTGGGGTAAAAAGCAACTAAAGAGACTTGAATTATAATATGCAATCTTTGTGTAAGGATGAGACTACTGACATACAATCTGCAGAACATATAAAATGAGTTGTTTTCCCAGTTGTAGGGATGGGTTGGCACTGACCTCTGCTCTCTCCCCTTCACGACTAGTGGTAGCACATTAGCAGGATAGATGGCTCTGGATTTGGGGGTTTTGGGGGGGTTAGGTTTTTTTGCAAGGCAAATGGGGGTAAGTGGCTTGCCCAAGGCCACACAGCTAGGTAATTATTAAGTGTTTGAGACCGGATTTGAACCCAGGTACTCCTGACTCCAGGGCTGGTGCTTTTATCCACTGCACCACCTAGCCACCCCCTGGCTCTGGCTTTGAATGCAATCTTTCTAGCTACAGAAAAAGAGCAAAGTTATCTCATTGGAATGAGGATGAAACCCATGACCTTTGCTTCATTATCACAATGCTTTATTGGAAAAATCTAACTGATATTGAGGTAGGATGGGGGGGACCTAAAGATTCAGTTTCTTACATTTTTAGAGTCAACATTGCTCAGAGTCACTATTTTCATCACAGGTCCTTTGATGAGTACAACCTCACCAATTATCATGGTATTATCCAAGGACTCCTGGGGTCCCCTAGATGTTTTCAAACAGTGAATAAGGTCAAAACTTTTCATAACAGAAATACAAAGATTTTTAATTTCTAATATGGTAAATGCTGATGGATATAACCCACATAAAGAAAAGCTCTTGTGGGAAGGAATCCTCAATAATTTTTTAGAGTGCAAAGGAATCTTGAAACCAAAGTTTCAGGAACCTAAACTGCTATCCAGCATACACTAGGCTAGGATGCCAGAGAAAAACCATGTACACACAATATACACACATACTTATTTTACCCATAGTACCTTCATAACACTCTAAAATATTCATTTGCTCATAGCCCCTTAAACCATAAAGCCACCTATCCAATGTGTCCACACTGTGACCTCATTTTCTTTTATTTCCTCTATGGTTATAGCCCCTCCTCACAAGAATTCTAGATGTCTCAGGGGCCAGACCAGGCTAAACTGCATGAAAAGGCAATCTCCCTGAATCTCCTCAGAAAGCTAATTCAGCCATTTACTCTCAATCTGTAATGTGTGCTGACGTCTATCAGATTTCAAAGAAGATGAATGCATGGGTCAAATTGGATTAAAAATATAATTGAATAAGACAGGGCAAGACAGTTTGATGGAAGACTTTGATCTGATAAAGGGAGAGAAAAAATGTTTACTCTAAATGCAAGAGGGTGATGGGGAGTTGTCTGGAACCTGACTAACCTCCTCCAAAAAAAATCATTATCACCACCAATGACAAGGGAAAATATTTACAGCAATTATGTGTCTGACAGGCCTCAATATCCTGTGGGTAAGAGTTTGTTCCAAATCATCAAAGATACCATAGTCAGAGAACTGGAAAAGACTTCCCAGAGGTTTTCAAGTTATGGAATCATAGAATGTAAAACTGAAAACCTTAGAAATCATCTAATCAATCCCTTTCATTTAATAAATCCAACCAGATACCATCCCTCATGAGACTTTCAAGTTTATAAAATACTAAAACAGAAAAAAATATTTTGTTCTGAGAAGTCATGTCTAAAATGTGTCCTCCAGACAAGGACTAGAATTACCTTAAGAGTAGGATAACAATCAGAAATGTTGTAAAGGATTTCTCTACTGAGTAGGAAGCTTAACTAGGTGGTTTCTATGATTCCTCCTAGTTCTAAGGTCCCACAACTCTAAATTCAGCACCATCATTACTGAGTGGAGTACCATATATGGATGGCCCTGAGTTTTTTTACCAAATAAAAATATAAAGAGCTATGTTCCTAGTCCTCCAAGAGTTCTTCAGCTCATGAGGAAGCATGAGGGAAAAAACCTTGATAACACTTATCATGAAATGAACAAAGAAGTTCAAATTCACCTAATGGAACCAATTTGCAGAGGGAATTTGGAGTGTCTGACTCTGGAGGCTGACAGTTCCAGTTTCTGTTTATAAAACATGGTACCAATAGCTATACTACCTCTCTACATGGCCTGCAAGGAAGCCATCACTCAGAAAATGTCTCTAGCTTGATGATACTAGCTTGATCTGTCTGCTGCTGTTGTTTCCTAGAAGCCCACAACTGTATCTCAGGGATTAGTATTTTGCTTAGAATTTTGTAAATTAGAAATGAAAAAGACCTGTAATCATGTAGTTCTACTGCCTAATTTCACAGATGAAAAAAACTAAGGCTCAGAGAGACTTAACCAAAGTCACAAAGAGAATTAGTATCAAACCTGGGGCTAGAACTCAAGACTTATCTGTTGGAAAGATTACTGGACTCTGAGTCCATCCCTAACATTTATTAGTTATGTGACCATGGGCATATCATTTAACCTAGAAGGTAGAGTGGCATGGTCAGTGATCCTCCCTGGCCCTCAGTTTCCCTGTATATAAAATATAAATAAATATATTTGATATATAGGCAGTTAAGTAGTACAATGGATAGAGCACTATCCTGGGAGTCAGGAGGGTCTGAGTTCAAATCTAAACTTAGACCGGTGACCCTTATTAGATGTGTGGCCTTGGGCAAATCACTTAACCCTGATTGCCTTACATCCAGAGCCATTTCCAATCATCCTGACCCATATCTGGCCACTGAACCCAGATGGTTATATAGGAGAAAGTAAGGGTGGTGACCTAGAATAGCACCCCCTCACTCAAATCCAATTCACAGGCATGTAGGTACATTTTACAGATAGGAATCAGAGATTGGCAGAGGTTAAATGACTATTTCAGTGTCTAAAATAAGTTATCTAAGGTTAAATTGAATGCAGCTCTTCTTGATTCCAAATCCAGCACCAACAAAGTCTTCATTTTTAAACTTGTTTCTGTTACTATATAATTTTGGATATGTGATTTGGACCCCTCTGCCTTCAGTGAATTCAACTAGAAAGCAAGGGAGCTGGGTTGGGTTGAACAGTTCTTCTTATCCCTCCTAGTTCTAAATAGTGTGAATTCTTCATGTTGCAATTGAGTATGAACAAATTAGAGGGGCAACTGAAAATCCCATAGAATAGACCAATTCCCATAAATAGGGAAGAAGTATTATTATATAGGATTTACCATGTGCCAGATACTGTACCTAGAATAATCTTTGGACCCCAAAAAAGGGAAAAACAAGAATTTCTAGTTCAAGTTGACACTCAAGTGAAGTCAGGAAATAGTAAGAGAGAATCTGACTACCCTTGATTAATCAAGTCAAGTAGACCAGATAAACCATATCCTATTATAAAGAAGGCAATTGAGTGGGCAGTTTTTAGAGAGCTGGACCTTAATAATACCTCAATTGAAATCTTCATATATCTAATAGCTATAGGTAAATTATTTAATCTCTGTCTGCCTCAGTTTTCCCATCTGTAAACTGATAATAATGGACTCTGACCCCCAAGGTTATTATGATAAAATGAGCTAATAACTTCAAAATGTTTTGTAAACCTTAACACCATTGACAGTGGGTTTTGAAAAATTACAGAGTAAAGGAGAAGTTCCTCAGAATCAAAGGAAAATATTCAACTTTTCTTTTTTTTTAGTTTTTTGTAAGGCAAAACAGGGTTAAGTGGCTTGCCCAAGGCCACACAGCTAGGTAATTATTAAGTGTCTGAGACCAGATTTGGACCCAGGTACTCCTGACTCCAGGGTCAGTGCTTTATCCACTATGCCACCTAGCTGCCCCTATATTCAACTTTTTAAATGGAAGAGAATAAAGTGAAAAAAAAGTGTAGAACTATGAACTTGACTTTAATTTATAGCAAAATTTAGACTATATCATTAAAGGAATAATTAGGGAACATATAAATAAAAGAGGTCATTACAAAGAGCTATCTTGGTTTTTATCAAGAACAGATCATGACAGACTAACCTTATTTCTTTTTCTGGTTATTTTACTAGACTAGTAGATTAGGGAAATTTATCCGGCTATCCCTATCTTTTTAGATGACATAGACATAGACATGTTGTTTGTTCTTTGTTCTCGAAGAGCATCAGTGACATCAGGAAGGTGATGCCTTGACTTTTAAGTGATTTAGATGGAAGTGAGGCAGGGCTGTGCAGTCATCAGTCCCATTCTTTTGTCCAGAGCCATTTGGGTCCTATGGCAAGGACAAGTGGAGATGGTCCCAGATGCAGTGGGAACCCTTAGTCTTTTTAAGCTAAGATCTTTCCCAGATGTCCTCACATTTTAATGCACATTTTCTATTATCTTACTATATTACACCAATTTCAAATTGACAGACTTTAGGGTTCCCATGTCTCTTTTCTGGAAACAGCTAGAAAAACAGTGGATTCTGTGATTTTTGCTTATCCACAGAGCCTGCTATGCCAACTCAGCCCACAGAGCTGTATGGTCATTTCAGAAATGAGAGCAATAAATTTCACAGCTATTCCTTTGGAATTTTTTTTGTCCTGTTCTACCCCAACCCTGGTTCTCTCTAGATAATTTATATCTGCTTTTGAGCTCAAGGAAGTGATAATTCTATATCTGTCTGTTTCCAAAAACAATTTACCTCTCATAGATGCAGGCATAGATATAGAGCCCAAGCATCTCTTTTGAGTTCTAGTTCCACATTATCAACTATTGGATATTTCAAAACAGATTTCCCATTAATATCTAATTATGTTCAAAACAGAATTCATTTTATTTTCCCCAAAATCTTTTGTCTTCCTAACATCCCTGTTTCTACCAACTATCACCATCTTTCTGAGTCTTAGGTTTGATGCCTCAAAACTGTACTCATTTCCTTGTTCTCCTGCATTTTCTATATCCAATTAGCTGACAATCCTGGCATCTTTTACATCCATCCTTTTCTCTTGATTCATCACAACACCTAAATCTTAGCTCTGCCCTAGAGTACTGTAATAGATACCCAATTGGTCTCCCTACCTCATAATTTCTTCCCCTCTTCAATCCATCTTACACAAACATGCTAAAGTCATCATTCCAGATTTAACATGTCATTCTCCTGGTCAGTAATCTCCACTGGTCTTTATTGTTTCTAAGATCAAAAGCAGACCTTTCTGTTTAGCATTTAAAGTTCTCTACAACCTAGCTTTAATTTACTTTCCCAGGCCCCAACAATCAGGGGTTTTTAATCTGGGATCTACAAATTTGTTTTTTTTTATATTATTATTATTTCAATACAATGATACCCTCTGTAATTAGAGCGTTGTTTTTATTCTTTTTTATTTTTTATTTTTGAATTTTACAATTTTCCCCCAATCTTACTTCCCTCCCCCACCCCCCACAGAAGGCAGTCTGATAATCTTTACATTGTTTCCATGCTATACATTGATCTAAATTGAATGTGTTGAGAGAGAAATCATATACTTAAGGAAAAATAAAATAAAATTAAAGAGATAGCAAAATTACATTGTTTTTATCTTTTAAAGACATTACTCTGACAAAGGGTCCAAAGGATTTCACCACAAGCCATCCATGACACACATAAAAAGGTTAAGAATCCCCTGGAACACCTGCACAATACCTTTGAACCAAATTGGTCTTCTTGCTGTTCTTCATTCACACCATTTCATCTTCTACTTCTGACTGCCTTTGCACAGATTGTCCCCATTCCTGAAAGACCTTCTCTTCTCATTCAGCTTCTTATCAAGTCACTTAACCTCTCAAGACCCCATATATCATCTAAGATTTTACATTGCAGAGCAGCTATTTATCTTCATTGGTAGAAAGAGTTTCCTTAATCGGAATTCCATACACCTAAGAAATCATAAATCCCAGATCCTGCTAAAAATAAAGCATATTAGTGATATATTGGCAAGTTTTGCTGAACTGACTTTTTATTTCTTTTTTATTCTTTCTTATAAAAGTATCTTGATTAGGATAGGGAGTGGGGATATATTCTGATATAAAAATTATAGAAAAATAAAACCAACAAAATGTGCTTAAAAAATTAAAAAGTGACAAAATAATTTTAGCAGGAAAGAGTAATGCATAAAGAAGAATTTTTCTTAAAGAAGGTTAAATAGCTAAATTGAGATGGACCCCTGAATTAACAGGAAAGCAGTACCAGCACCCACAAAAGTATGGATCCAACAATTGAGTAACAGTCAACACTAAGAGAGTCAGGGAGAGGCACAGGGAGCTTGGCAGTTATGCCAGAGTGCCATCTGGTGTTAAGCATTGTATGTGAGAGATGGAACCAAGCACTTGACTGCCCATGCATTCCCTCATCATGACTTCAGAAAAGTATTGGTTATATATATTTTTCTCTACCTTTTAGGACTTTTCTCTCCTACTTCTTCCCTGCCTTGAAGATCTAAAATATTACATCAAAGAAAAGAACTTAGTGAATACAGCAGCAGCAATTCCTACTTCAGGTCAAATAGGCTAGTTTTCCCCTAAAAAGACAAAAAACTGTCCTTGATATTTAATTGATCCAAAAAACTTAGGTTGCAACAGAAGTCTAGCTTCCTAAACATCTCTGACCTAAAACCCCATTCAGTTCATGAACTTGATGGACTCTCTGCTTCCATGAGAGTCAACATTTTCTTCTGACCATAAAGGAAAGGAGTTAGCATCCACCTGAATAATTACTACATTCTTGCTGAGTATCTTTTCCATGTTATTAAGTAAACTTGTTAAATGTTAGGCAGTTCACACAGACCTGATCCAGATCAGTGATGGTGCCAATTTCTACAAGTAGGACAATGAGAGCTTTTTACTATTATTATTATTTTTAATTGGGGGAAGTAATATGAGATTTTTAGACATGACCAATGTGGGAATATGTTTTGGTTAACTACACTTTGTTATAAGGATTTTGTCTGTTTGTTTTTCAATGAGGGAACATGGGACTGTCAGGGAGAAAAATAAATACATGCTAATTGAACAAAAAAGAAGTGATACGGGACAAGGTGGGAGAATGCCACAAGAGGCAGGGGGAAAAAATGTATGTTAATTGAACAATAAAGAAAAAAGAAGAGATATGGAACAAGGTGAGAGAGGATAATATGATTGAAAAAGTTTGAGAACCTTTGAGGTACAATTGCAGTCAAATACTATATTGACAAGTTCCCTGGATTGAATAAATTCTGTATCCCAGTCAATGGAGCCTGTCTGGGTTACTATTGAAAAAAACAACAACAAAAGAAAAAACTCAACTGTTTGGGTTTAGCCACAATTAGATCAGCTCCCCCTTCACCATGCATGATTTCATCAGTGGAGGTTGAGATGAGCTAAGCTGGCAAAGGAAGTGGATCTAAAACCTCACCACTGAGCCCTGAGTCAAGGAATGGAACTCACTGCGCTGTCTGCCTCGCCCCCTCAGTTGGCCAGCTGTAGAGGCTTAAAAGCATCACATGGGCCCATTCTGTGTAATTAACAACCTGTTCGATGTCATCAATCAACCACCAGTCCCGGATCTCTCCCGACCCTGGGATACTTAAGCTAAAACCATCCAACTTTGATTTCCACTTTGCCTTTGGGTTATACTTTCCTTTTTCAGAGCTAGTCAGATGACATCAGTCATTCTTGGGATCGGAAAAGCAGAGTCTATTTTGTGTTGAACTATTTTGGGGTTTCTAGAAGAGTCACCTTGTAGGTCTGCTCTTGGGAGCATCTTGCTATGGCCACAATAATGATTATTTTCTCCCTCTGTAAGGATGGATTATGCTAATAATGTCTCTGAGTGAAGTGACTGGGTAAAACCCTTCTCAAAGAGAGAACAGTATAAGAAGTGCAGTTAGCTCAGGTGGTTACAAACAGAGTGCTAATGAGGTCAAGGTCTCAGCTCAATCTCTTCCTACTGGCTCCTTTGCTATCTACAAAAATACTCATTCTTAAAAATCCCTCTATCGATCCTACCTTCCTCACTATCTACTATCTCCTTTTATCTCTCTTCCCCTGTCTGTACTTAGGACTTCCATTCTCTCTCTCTCTCTCTCTCTCTCTCTCTCTCTCTCTCTCTCTCTCTCTCTCTCTCTCCCAAACTTTCTCAAATCTGTCTTTAACATCAACTTTTAGCTGAAATTGCTCTCACTAAAGTTACACTTGATTTCTTAAATGTCAGATCCAATGATCTTTTCTCAACCTTCATTCTTCCTTGACCTTGTACATTTGACATTGATGATAACCTAGAATCTCTCTTCTCACTGAATTTTCAGAATGCAACTTTCTTGGTTTTTCCTCCTTTTCTTTCTTTTGCTGGATCATTTACTATGACCCAGGCTCTGTCCTGGGCTTTGTCTCTATTTCTCTCTTGGTGATCTAATCAACTTCCATAAGTTCAATCATTATCTTTATGCATTTATTTGCAGCTCTATATATTTAGCTCTAGGCTTGTTTCAGAATTATAGTCACCAAGTGTAAACTCCAAGGTAGCTTTGCCACTCAACTCACCTTCCCAAAGAAAGACTGCCTACATTTCCCCTTTGGAATTCTACGCTATTCCCAGGGGATCTGGGGGTATCTTTCTCTAATGCTATCAGTTTTAATCTCTCATTCTAGAGTGTTTTCCCACAGTTATGCACCAATGATTAGCACCCCAGTTCCATTTAGTCAATTAACATCAATTAGCTTTCACAAAGAGCTATTTATTTTGAAGATACAAGAAATAAAAAACTATATCTCTCCCCTTAACACCCCAAGTTTTTGGGGAATGCAATATTTTTTACTTATATCACATAGGTCTCTGGGGAGAAGGACTCAGACTTGACACAGTCTCTACTTAGATTTTGCCCCCTCCAAGTTCCCTTCCAAATGCAGCATAGTTATGGCTGGCCTAGCCCAGGCTAGACTGGGCTGATCACTTTGAACTTCAGTTCTAATATTTGGTTTCTGACACATCTCAACATTGACTCTAGCTCCCAAATTTCTAGTATCTCTCTCTACTGACCTTTCAAAGCTCTAAAAATTAAGGCCATCTCCAATTTCCTTCACCTAAAAAATGAAAGAACAGACATAGAGGCAAAGAAGAGAAATCCATATTCAATATTGGTCTGGCCTCCAGTAAGAAGGATGCAAAACCTCTCCACTTTTAGCATCTCTTATTGGATCACATCAAGGCAGGAAAGAACCACACTAAAATCAAAGCCCTGGCTGACCTTTTGAATTGCCCTAATTCCAGCTATGTAGCAAGTGACAGTATATCTCTTAATCATGAATATAGTAGCATGGAAATAGCTAAAGGACAACCTCACCTGATACAAAATGGGGAGCAAAGGATTTCCATTACATATTATCATATCTTTCCAAAATCAATGTCCCCAGACTCTTCTACATGGATTGCATCAGTTCTCTGTTACATATACACACGGAGAGAGAAAGAGAGAGAGAAATACACACATTTAAACAATAAATTTCCTATTCCCATCAGCATCAAAGCTGATCAACATCAAAGTCCCCAAATGCTTCCCTTGAGTCACATTTTGCCCTTTTGTGATGTTTCCTTCTCAACCTACTTCCCCACTCCACCCCCAAAAACCCACTCCTTTTCACCTTCAAGGTCACCTTCAATGATCATTTCAAGTAGATCTCACCAGTGCAGAAATGATAGAAATAATTCTTCTTTAAATAACACTTTATAATTTACCAATCATAAAATGGTAACCCTATGAGGTAAGTAGTGTAAATATTATATCTGTGCTTAGCACAGTGTCTGGTACCTAGGAGGTGTTTAATAAATGTTTATTGGTAGATTGGTTGTTTTTACAGGGGGCATAAGTAAATTGAAGCTCAAAGTTGAGGCTCAACTTTCCCAAGATTAAGAAACAAATGAGTGGCAAAGCCAGTATGCAAACTCAAGTCTAACTCCAAATGAAATGTTTATTCCACTATACCACACAACTGAATAAAAATATTAGTGGAAAGGTAAGCACACTGGAATTTGCTCAAGTCCCCATATCCTAGTGATGGCTTTCAAGGAACTATTCATTTAACTTCAGACTCTAACCTCTTATACTTCCATCTCTATTTAAGAGATACTGCCAAAGGGATTCAAGTATAGGGTTCAGGATAATGGTTATTAAAAGAGTACAGAACTTAGAGTCAGTATACCTGAATTTGAATGCTACCCATTTATTGCCCATGGGACCTTGAGGAAATCACTTGACAGCACTACCTTTGGTTTCCTCATCCAGAAAATGAGGTGGAAAAGCAGTCGTTCTCTCAAATCCCATCCAACTCTGTGATTCTTAATTGTCAATCCACACAAATTCATGAGTAGCAATGTAACATAGCGATACTGAATCTCAGGAGAACTATCTCTCCAAGACAAAGAGAACTGAGATAATCACAAAAATTAAATTGGAAAGAGTAAGAATATGAACCTGCTGGAGATTGAACTTTGTGTCAATGTCCCAGGGCAGCAAGGGGAATGAAGGATTATTTGAGTGCATCTATGAAGTTATACAAACAACAGAAGAATCCAGAATGGACATAAACATGAACCATGATTATTGTGCCTGTCTGGAAACAGAAGAGATTCTTCCACCACTCAAAGGGGAGATAACACAGTGATCCTGCAATGGGCAAAGACAGAACCCACCAAGCCCTAAAACCTTGGCCAATGCTACAGTTCAAAATCAATATATCAACAAGAGTTTTTGAGGAATTACTGTCATACACACACACACACACACACACACACACACACACACACACACACACACTTTTTCATTAGGAGGAACTATGGTGTGGAAGGAAGAATACTGGACTTAAGAATCAGAAAAGACCTGATCTGAAATCTTACCTCATATGACTACTAGCTCTTTGACCATGAATGAGAAAGTCACTCAATCTTTCTAACCTCAATTTTTTTATTTTGGTAGTAATACCTGAAACAGACCTCTCAATTTACTCTTTCACTACTACTATTATTCAATATGGAATGACAACCACACTGACCAACTAAGTTATTGGTGACGTGAGTTGCACAATCATGAGGGGTAGGCTTGTGTAAGGCATTTTTCTCACTTGCCTTTACACTTGCCTGATTGATCTAAAACAGGATTATTAATTATGATCTGGCTGCTGCAGTAGTCTCCTGGCCATGAGTTGGTTTGGCTTCCACCCATATCAGCAAGGTACTACAGTGCACCATTAGGACCAGGCAAGCAGCAACATGTGACATCTGATGGCAGAATGTAACTACACGATATATCCTAACCTGTCTCTCAATGAACTAATCATCAGCATGACCTTTCCTCCAAAACTTTCCACTTTTGAGCTACACATTAGTACAAACACGATGGCAACAGCTTTATCACTAGGACAATGTCAGCTTGCCATACTTGGTTCTAGCTCCTTTAGTACTTTCCCCAGAGCTTGAGCTCACCAGAAGCTCCCTGAAACCAAGATGCTTTCCAAGACATGGTTCCCCTCTCTCAGAGGAAAAAGTTCTCTCCCTAGGGCTCACAATAGCTTCTCTGAGATTCTGTGGCATTGCCACTCTGAATGCCACTTGGTGCCCATCTCCTCCACTCAAGATTTGGGATTACAACCCGACTCCCTTTCAATCAGTCAAGTAGAGTCCTTTGGAGTGGTGCTTGCCTATCTCTCAGGACTGACTGATCCACATTCAACTTCTGTTCACATGGGACCCTTCTCCTCTTTAGTTTTCATTCTTTCCAGGCTCAAATAAGATAATATGTGTAAGACATTTTGTAAACCCAGAAATGCTATGTAAATGTTAACTAATATTATTTCCCATATCTCCCACTTTTGAACTCATCAGAGTTGGGGAATAAAGGAGACTTTAAATTGTAATTCTTAAAAATACTATAGAAGAAGAGCTGCTTCTACAACCTATACTTCTTTTTTCGAGAGCAATCCCTGAAAATTGTAGGTAGGAGAATAGCAGAGGGGAAGGAATGGGAATATCAGTAACTCTGTCAAGGAAAGTTTTTGACATCTACCAACAGAAAACCATAACTGGTCCTCTCTCCTTCCTTCTCTCCTTCCTAGTCAGTGATTGTGTTAACTAGAAATAATATCACAAGTTTATGAGACGTGCATTGCTACTGGATGTATTATCATTGCAATTGAGAACCCCTCATAATACCAAGGAACCCAGGAATTCAGGGAAAGTCTTGGTATTTAAGTTTCTGGGAAAAGGGGAAGAGATAAGGGAGGGAGGAAGGATTAACCCCTCCCAAAAGAGAGGAAACAGGCAATGGCAAAATCCTGTTCAGGGGCCCCTTAACAACTGATTGACTAGATTTGAATTCCTTCTTTGCCAGTAATTACTGTCTATATGACCTTGGAGAAGTCACTTTATTTGTCTAAGTCTTGGTTTTCTCATCTGAGAAATGGGGGGGGGGGTTGAACAAAATGATTCTAAGACCCCCTTCTACCTCTAAAACCTATGGTAATCATAGCTCCCATTTAGGCAGTAAGAAAATGGTACTTGTTTGAGCTTCAGAAAACTGAGTTCAAAACTCTAATTTTATTACCTTGGCAAATCAATTACTTTCCTTTGGTAGGTCTCAGTTTCCTTCTCTGTAAAAATGAAGGGGTTAAGCTAAATAATCTTCTAAGTGCCCTTCCAGTCCTAGATCCATGAACCTATAATTCTAGGATCTCTAAACTCTGTTATAATCACTTTGTGAACCACTTCATATATCTATAGACAGATTATTAATCCTCATAATAAATTCGATGAGATGGATAAGATACATGTGTTATTACCTCTGTTTTACATGTTAAGAAACTGAATATCAGAGAAGGTATTTATTTATTAACATTTAATATTATAATATTTATTTATATATTAAACATCTGCTGTGTGCCAGTCACTATGCTAAATGCTTTACAAATATGATGTCATTTGATCCTAAAAGTCACCCTGTGAAGTAGATGCTAATATGATTCCCCATTTTAAAGGAGAGAAAACTAAGGCAAATACAAGTTAAGTGAATTGTCCAGAGTCACACAGTAAGTATCTGAGATTGAATTCAGGTTTCCTAATTCCAGACTCGGAGATCTAGCCATTGAACCACCTCACTGTCTCTGGCATGTTCTCTAGCAGAGAGAAGATTACACGACTTGTCAAGAATCCCAGTTAGTAATTGGAGGAGTTCAAGTTTGAAAGCAGGTCTTACAACTCCCAATTAAGTGTTTCCCTGTGCCTTCCTTGTCTGTTGATGTACTGTGATAAGTGTTCCAAGGAAAGAAAGTAGCAGACCCAACCTATGCCCTTAAGGAGATTGAAAACAAGTTGAAGGAGAGGCTATGGTGCAGTGGATAGAGCACTGGCCCTGGAGTCAGGAGTACCTGAGTTCAAATCCGACCTCAGACACTTAATAATTGACTACCTGTTTGACCTTGGGCAAGCCACTTAACCCCATTTGCCTTGCAAAAAAAAATGAATTGGAAAAACAATATATAAGCCTATGAGTGAAAATTTATACAAAGCAATATGTTCTAAAAAAAACCCAAAGAAATGGTTCAAATACTAGGTGCTAGCAAAGAGACACAGAGAGAGAGAGAGAGAGAGAGAGAGAGAGAGAGATGATAGTAATAGATGATAAACAAATACAGTTTTTTAATTAATGTGCTAAGCACTAGAGATACAAAAACAAGAAAACAAAATAGTCACTTTAGAAATCTTATAATCTAATCAGGGAAGGCATTAAGGGCATCTGGAAAGATGGTGTACTGGTGAAGCAGGCTAGAAAGTGAGCCAGAAGTGGAGAATAAGAGCATGGTTAGGTCTTTTCATTGCATGGAGTTTCAAGGAAAGGAATGACCAATCATCAAGTTATCTTAAAGTGGAATTATGCCCAAGGGATTGAGCAGCTGCTGGAGATAGGGTAAGCCAGAAGGTGAACAAGAAGTGAAGGGTGGGAAGTGAATATCTGAGCCTTCTTAAGATGTGGAAGTTCAGCCTGGGTGGTTAATGGACAGATATGAGATCAGAGCTAGACCTTAAAAGATGTTCAGGTTTAAGAACAGTGGAGGAGATGAGTCATTCTAGATGGAGGAACTATCATGGAGGAAGTAAAATATGGCATCCCAAGTCTTTACTACCCACGTGACCTTGGATAAAACCTTTAATTTTGTAGGGCTTTAAGTCCCTCATGTATAAAATGAGGCAGTTGACCAAAGTGGTCTCTAAATACTGCAATCATCATAATGCATTTACGTCACTAGCCTTCTGACCTCTGAGATCAGCAGAACTGAGGTTTCAATTAAAACATTGCCAAAGCTTGCACTTCTGTATCCTGAATTTCATGTTCATAGTAACAACCTAGGAAAATACACTTGTACCTGTCCCATTTCCAGCATATAGCAATATTAATCCTTCGTGTCTTTGCATCCCAACTGGCACTGACAGCCAGGCCAAAAGCAAAATAGAGCAAGATGTGCTGACACTGGAGACAGAGACAGCCACTCATCCTCAATTTTTATTTTCCTGACTCATTCATAACAATCAGGGAGCTGGCCATCTCAAAATGAATGGAATCTGCTTGGTCAGTCTCATGGCCTTCTGCTGCAATGGAGACAGAGTAGTGTATCCATGTATCCTCAACAAGGTCAAATAGACCCTTTGCTCATACTCCCTTCATTGTTTCCATAAAGGTTACTTCACTCAGTGTTGCAAGATGCTAGTAACCATTTATATTCAAGTTCAAGTCCATATTTTGAAAAAGAAAGAACTTGAAAAAATAATTTGTATCTCTCTCATCCCTATTCTCTGGAGTATCCAGTGCACTAGAATCCATAGGATCAAATAAGGCTAATGTTAAATCTTTATGAAGAGATGAGATGGGGAAAGATTAATGCTTGGTATTATCTGAAAAATAATAAGGCAAAAATCATAACTAAGGTGAAATGAACAAAATTTTGTTATTGGTTGAAAAATTTGGAGGGTACTAAGAGCACCAGCCCAAGCTGCTTCCTGATCTGCCATTTTGTTGGTATCTTTGTACCAAGGGTATCAAGGGTTTCCTTCTGAAACCTAAAGATCTCATATGTGTGTTATTTTTCTGGCCTTAACCATAGGACAGGTGAGCATACTCCCCTCACTTCTGTTCCAAGTGCATTAATTATGATTTCTAAGTCTGGAAATCTACAGATCTTCCTATCAGCACCTCCAACATCCTCATTATCAGCATAATACAATAGCTGCTTTAATCTCCCTCTGCCAACTCTCTATGTCTGTGAAGGAGATATGCAAAGAGCCCTGGCTTCACCACTGCCAGCAGATAAAGCCATCTAAAAGCCCTCCCAAAGAGAGGACCCTCCCATTCATTTTCTTTCTGCCACCACAACACAAAAAATCTAGGTCACTATACTGGTACCATAACCTAACTCTATATTCTAACATGGAGTATTGGCCCAGTCTCCATGATGAGTCAATAGTACATCAAAATTATATTTGGAGTGCAAAATCAATATTACTATGGATCATCTGCTATCCTGAAAATTACAAAAATTCAGCTGACTCAAAGTTCAACATATTCAGATTTAACTTTTTCTCTTCCTTTTGTTGTTGTTCAATCATTCCCAATTCATTGAGATCCTGTGGACCATAGCATGCCAATACTGTCCATGGAGTTTTTCTTGACAATGATATTGTGGTAATTTGCCATTCCTCCTCTGGTACAGAAGACAAACAATTTAGAAACTTGCCCAGGATCACCCAACTAGTAAATATCTAAGACCAGATTTGAATTCTCCAAAATTAGTGCTTTTCACCATTGAGTCATCTAGCTTTCTCTTTTCTATTCCTACCTTTCACTCTTTATTTACCCAGAGGTCAATTAAGCTACTCCTCTTGATATCTATCTTTAGGAATGTCAGAGTCTATCTAAAGATAGATGTGAGAGACTAATTACAAAACATGAGAGCTGAGATTTGAAGGTATATTCTAGGTAAAAGTCCAGTTCTAAATCAAAACTTGTCTCACCAGAAGACATTCAACACTGATGCATTATTGGTGGAGCTGCCCAACCATTCTGGAAAGCCTTTTGGCTTTTGGAATTATGCTAATAAAATGACTATGTAATCTTTAATCCAAAGATTTCAGAAATATACTAAAAAATGCCAATGACAAAAGAAAAGTCTATTTATAGCAGCATTTTTTATTATACTAAAGAATGAGAAACAAAATAATTTCCATTGACTAGAGAATAGATAAATAAATTGTGATACATGAATGAAATGGAAAATTACGATAAAAAACAATGAATATGATGATTAGAGACATATTGGAAAGCATATTCGAACTGATGCAAAGCCAATTTATCAGAAAAAATAATGGACACAATGATCAAATAAATTTAAATGGAAAAAACATAACATCAAAACTGAATAATATAGAATTACAATGTCCAAACTTGGCTTCTAAGAAGATCTAGGAAACATGTTTTTTGCTCTTTTTTTGAAGAAGTGAGAGAGTATAGGCATGGAATACTGCATCTTTTATCAGAGTCAGAAACCAATAGATGGAGATTTTATATATATATATATATATATATATATATATATATATATATATATATATGTGTGTGTAAAATTTTATGTGTGGTCAGTTTTGCTGAACTGGTCATTTTTTTAATTTTTTTATCTTTTATATAAAGGATGGCTGTTTAAGAGAGAATAAGAAGAAGAATACTTTACTTTTCCCTGTATTTATCTTATTTGTACATAGTGGTTTGTATGTTTTCTACCCTATTTGACTGTAAGTATCTCAAGGGTAGGGAATGTCTTTGGCATTTGTAGTTTTGTATTTGTAGTTTTGTATTTGTAGTGTTTACTGAAACATAGAAGACACTTAATCCAGACAGTACAGGGGCCAGGTCTAGAGTCAAGGAGACTCATCTTTCTAAGTTCACATCTCACACACTAAGTGTGTGACCTTGGACAAGTCACTTTACCCTATTTTCCTCAGTTTCCTCATCTGTAAAATGAGCTGAAGAAGGAAATGGCAAAGTACTCCAGTATCTCTGCCAAGAAAACTCCAAATGGAGTCATTAAGAGACAGATAAGACTTTAAAAGCAATTGAAAAACAACAAGGACATTTAATAAACATTCATTGGCTAAAGGATAAAGTGGAAAATGTAGGAAATGTACAAAACAAAACATATTAAAAAATCTATCTTTATAAAACCTCTGCTCATTAGAGGATTCTAAATCCTGATCTAATTGCTCCAGGCTCTGAATTCTGTGACTGAAACCTCCAGAATCCTTTTCCTTATCTAGATCCTCCCATTTATGTCAAATTCACAAGGCCCTTGCTCTTGATCTCCTGTTTTTCAAACTGTTTATAGGGCTAATGGGCAAAGTGCTGGGCACGGAGACAGGAAGATCTTCAATTCATTTCAATAAACATTTATAAAGTACCTGTTATGTATACTAAGCATTATGCTAAGAACTGGGGATTCAAATAAGAAAAAGAGACAGTCTCTGTCTCAAGGAGAGTTTATAAATTTTCCTAATGAGAAAAGATAACATATAGAAGGAAACTGAAAATCAAGGGGAGGGGTATCAATGGATATTTGGCAGCTGATGAAAATAGAGTGACCAAGAAGATTGTAAGCCTACCATAAAGGAAGGATTTGGGAAGAGTTTAGTACTCCACCCACTAGTCTTCCATTCAAAGGGGAGAGGCTATTGAAAATGAGGATCAGTTGAGAAAGTTTAGAATATCAAAACCTGAATCACTCTTCTAGGTGGCTTCAGATTCTTTCTGGCTGAGTGACTCTAGGCAAGTCATTTAATTTCTGTTCAAATCAACAACAATTACAGTGAGAATATTTTTATCTCTACAAAAGAAAAAAAAGATTTTTTTTAATTCCATTCAACAGACATTTATTAAATGCCTACTCTGGACAAGAAAGACAGCTTTCTAGGTACTGGATTTGCAAAGACAAAAACAAAATTTTTACTGCCTTCAAGGAAAGAGAGGATACAACATATCACAAGTAAATGAATAAAAGATAATTTGAGA
This sequence comes from Macrotis lagotis, assembly GCF_037893015.1. Taxonomy (NCBI): domain Eukaryota; kingdom Metazoa; phylum Chordata; class Mammalia; order Peramelemorphia; family Peramelidae; genus Macrotis; species Macrotis lagotis. The sequence goes on along the minus strand of NC_133666.1, from coordinate 123,194,716 downwards.
AGGGAGAGAACACTAACAAGTAGGGGAGTCATCAATCCACAAGCATGAATTAAATGCCCTATATGACCCATGTACAATGTTAAGCATGGGTTGGGGTGTGGATACAAAGACAATTTGAATATGTGGGGTGAGAGGAAAGTGAAGAGATAAAGAAGTTACCAAGATTATAGACCTAGGAAAACTAGGAAGATGATGGTGCTTTATGTTGCAATAGGGAAGTTTGGAAAAGAGGCAAGTTAAAGGAAGAGGTAATGAGTTTGGATTTGTTGAGTTTGTGATTGTTATAGACATTTCAAAATGTCCAGTAATCATTTGGTGATAGATAAAAGAGTTCAGGATAAACTGGATGTGGAGATATATATATATATATAGATATATAGATTATATATAAAACAAAGATTTTGAGAAGCAGATGAAGATGGAATATATTAAAAGCATTAAAGATAGTTTTGTGAAGGTGTGAGGGAGATGATGGAAGACCTTTCAGCTCTAACTCCTAAGATCAAAAGAATGTCCGGTTCCAGTATTCATCCAGTTTATAAAATAGAATAGTTGAAGTGAAGTCAGCTAGACAGGTATTCTGGAATCAGATGGTAAAGGTCCTTTAATGCCAAGCTGAAAAGTTTGTATTTTATCTTAGAGACAGAAAGGAAGCTCCTTGATATAGTCAGAATCATGTTTAGAAAAATAATTGACAAACTCTACAGTGAAGGATTGGTGAGACTGGAAACAGACCAAACTTCCCCATAATAGTCAAGGACACCACCATCCTCCCAGTCCCTCAGGTTCTCAACCTGGAGATCATACTGAACTTTTCACTATCTCTCATGTCCTATATTCAAGCTGTTGCCAAAACCTGTTGATTTTACCTTTGCAACATCTCTCAAATATGTCCCCTCTGATACTACCACACCATTCTGGTGCAAGTCCTTCAGGGCTAGACTAATAGCCAGTCAGCCACCAATGTAATTTTCCTAAAGTGCAAATCAGATCATAATCACACCACTACTCAATAAAGCCCCATTGCCTCATTCCCTATTGAATGCAGACTTTAAATATAAATTTCTCTATTTAGTATTCAAACCCCTCCATCACCTAGCTCTCCTCACTCCACCTTTCCAATCTAGGTAGAATATATTTCTCTTTTTTATTCTCTCTCTCTCTCTCTCTCTCTCTCTCTCTCTCTCTCTCTCTCTCTCTCTCTCTCTCTCTCTCTCTCACACACACACACACACACACACACACACACACACACACACACACACACACACACAGAGTTCTCCAAGGGAGACTTCTTTCCTTACTGCCAAGAGAGGAAACAGAAGGTTAAGACCAGAGGTCACTATTCTGCTCTATATTGTTCATTTGGAAGATACAATTTGGTTTTATCTAACTTTTGATCACTGTTATTTTGGGGGAGAAACTAGGGACTTCAAGTCTTGACCCCCTTTTTCATTTAATCCTGATGTTTGCTGATATTTGTCCTTCATTCTCCAAGAAGACCATGGCATCAGGGAGGTGATGCCATAACTAGCACATGAATTTGATTTTAAATGAGGGGGTGCTGTACTAAGTCACCAGCCTCACTTTCCCCTACAGAGTCTTCTGGGTCAAGTGGCCAGATATGAATCAAGGCCATTTAATTTATTCCATTTAATGCTTGTTTCTCAATGAACACACATAGAGAATAGCAATGAAATTGATTTATACAAATCATAACAAAAGGGAAACCAAAGAGGATATGCATAGGAGATTACTCAGGAGATACAGCACTAGGTCAAGAGTCAGGAAGATCTAAGTTCAAATTAGTCTCAGACCTTTACTACCTGCATGACTGAGCTGCCACTTCATCCTCTTTGTCTCTATTTCCTCATCTGTAAAATGAGCTGGAGAAGATATGGCAAATTTACTCCAGTATCCTTGTCAAGAAATTCCCATGGACAGTATGGTTCATAGGGTCATGAAAAGTTGAATACAACTGAACAATAAAATTTTACATAGGGGAATATATGCTAGACAATACAGATTCAACCAAGAAAGAGGGTCCTGGATCTCACCAGGGGAAATCTCCCAAAATCTCTAAAGTAGCAACCTGAAATGGAAGTTGTCCTCTTCTAACTTAACTCTTAAAATTTGAAGCCTATTCAACATTATTCTAGAAGAAAACTCTCTCTTGGAGAGTGCCAAAAGGGAGTTCCTGCTTTAAAGAGTCTCCAAAAACAGAATGATTAAAAAATTGAAAATCTTGCCTCTCTGGTCTGCCCCTCACAGATGACAGAATCTTCATCTCCACCAAAAAGGAAGGAGTCCCATACCAATGGACTTTGGAACAGGGATTATATACTTTATATCATTACTCTTTGGTTCTCTAGCTGTTCCTTCTTCCTGGAATGCTCTCATTCCTCATCTCTACCTCCTAGATTCCCTGACTTTCTACAAGTTTAAATCCCACCTTCTACAAAAGACTTTCCAAATTAATTATTTTCTCTTTATTGGTTCATGTTTGTTTACTTGTTTCTCCTATTAGATTGTGAGCTACTCCAGGACAGGGACTCTTTTACCTCTCTTTGTAACGCTACACAATCTCTCCTATAGAGTAGGATCCTAATCAATGCTTATTGGTTGATGAACTGACCAATTAGGAAGGCAGAATCTTAGATTTATTGAGATACAAAGGATCTCAGAAGTTATCTAATTCAACTTTCCATTTTATAAAAAGTATATTGAAGCTTAAATTCAAATCATTTGCTCAAGGTCAGTCCATCACCTCCCTGTCAAGAATTTGGAAACATGCTTCATCATCAATCTTCTGAAGTTATGATTGCCCTTGCATTGGAGTTCTTGAGTCTTTAATGATATTTCACATTAATATGTGAATTATATAAATTGATATCTTGGTTCTCACTTCACTTTGCATCAATTCAAACAAAATTCCCATTCATCATATTTGCCATTTTTATATGTCATAATTTATTCGGCAGTTAACAAATTAATGGATATTTCTTTTTTCCAGTTTTTCTACTACAAAAAAACTGTCTAAATATTTGTGTGTGTATATACATATACGTATATATATGTATATATATATATATATATATATATATATATATATATATATATATATATATATATATATCCGTCCCTTTGTATTTTATCCCTTTGAGACATAGATGTACTCATGATATCAATGGGTCAAAAGAATGCCCCATTTAGAGACTTTTGCTTTAAATTGTTTTCCAGAAGGGTTAGGTCAATTTGCAGTTCCACCAACAATGAATCAGAGTACCTGTGCTTCCAGAGGACAGGCATCTTTAATTCTTCAGAAATGGTAGTGTTCTGAGCATGTCTATACATTTAAATACACTTTTTTTTCTATAAAACAAAATTTTTATTAGAAAAATAAGAAATAAGCAAATAAGTACTTAAAGGAGATTATATTTAATGTCAAACACTTCCTTCATCTCTGATTTTTTTCATCAGGTATAATTATCTATAGTCTCAAGACTATCTCCACCCTGTGATTATTTCCTGATTTAAAGAGAAATACATAAGCAAGTCTCTGGCTGAGCTTTAGACTCTTGTCTCAAGATCAGGATAATCATATAGTTCTTTGCTTGTTTCACATATGAATTCACATTCTAGATCTTGACTAGCTGTGAGCTCCAAAAAGTATGAGCTCTCTGACCTTTCTCTTGCCTTTTCTTAGGTTAGTTCTCTCGTATTTCAATATTTAGGGAAACTTTGCTTTGTAAGGCTCTAAGGTATTATTGGGTGGTAGAATCAGATAGGTGGTAGTGGGAATCAGGATGACTCATTGATACATGTTCAAATCTGCTTTCAGACATTTACTAGTTATGTTACCTTTGGCAAGTCACTTAACCACTATTTGCCTTGGGGTTTTTTTCAGTTGTAAAATGATGAAAATAACCGTACTTATTTTCCAGGGTTGTTATAATGATCAAATGAAGTAATTTTTTTTTACTTTTAAAAAAATTTATTATTTTTTTTATTTTTATTACCCCAGTTACCTGTAAAAACAGTTTTTAACATTTGTAGAGTCCCACTTCCTGGACTCCCAGGATTACAAAGGTGACAAGTACTCCATCAAGAGCTCCAAGTGCTCCATTTATTTACCAGAATAAAAGTGCTTAAATACTTTCCCAGTCTCTAATCCACTTCCACTCTCATGGTACTTAACCAAACAAGGTTCTGATGTTCAAAGGCATCAGATGATAATAATTTACAGTATTCCCAATAAATACCAGTTCCTGACAAACATTCATTTTAAACTTTTGAATTCCAAATTCTCTCCCTTCCTTCCTCCCCATGCCCCCTCATTGAGAAAGCAAGCAATTTTATGTAGATTGCAAATGTATGATCTTGAAAAACAGTTCCATAATAGTCATGTTATGAAAGAAAAACATTAGTCCCTTCCAAAAATAGAAAAATCTCAAGAAAAATTTAAAAAGTATACTTGCTTGCTTTTAGAAACTATCAGCTCTTTCTCTGGGTATGGATAGCATTCTTCATCACTCAGAGTTTTCTTGAGTTACAGCATTGCTGAGAAAAGCTAAGTCAAATGAGAAAATATTTGTAAAGCACTTGCCACATTGCCTAGGACTTAGTGCCTAATAAATGCTGATTTTCCTTCTATCCTTTATTCTGTATTCATGCCTGAATTCTATAGGTCTCCTCAATACTGCCTAAATCTTTTGGTCTTGACTTCTGATCCCTAGTGATCCCTACTCTGCCACTGCCTACATCTTTTCTTGTAGAGGACATCTCACCCTGGGTACAGTTTCTATTCTGTAGGAGTATCTAAAACCAGATGACATTGACACATGCAAATATGTAGATAGTCCATCACAAAAAAAGTATAATCCCAAAAGGACAGGGGAGAAAAATATGTTCTTCTAATAGTAATACCCAGAAGGACTCCTTAAAGACAGATGGAAGTAAGCAACTTAAAGAGTATTTTAGGATGGCTAGGTGGTGCAGTGAATAGAGCACCAGCCTTGGAGTCAGGAGTACCTGGCTTCAAATCCAACCTCAGACACTTAATAATTACCTAGCCGTGTGGCCTTGGGCAAGCCACTTATCCCCATTGCCTTGAAAAAAAATCTAAAAAAAAGAGTATTTTATCTTCTTATCCCTAGATCCAATGCAATGACTTACATTTAGTAGTTACTTAATGAATGCAAAATTACTTGGTTGAATTGAAAGAGATTCATGGTGATCCTACTTTTTATTTTTAGTTTGTTTTTGCAAGGCAAATGGGGTTAAGTGACTTGCCCAAGGTCACATGGCTAGGTAATTATTATGTGACTGATACTGGATTTGAACTCAGGTCCTCCTGACTCCAGGGCCTAACTGCCCCCTCCCCACTTTTTAATTTTAAGAAAAAAATAGAATGTGACTTATGGAGAATAGATTATGGCTACAAAGAGCATTTTCCAGATGAGAAAACTGAGGTCCCTCTGAAAGAAGAAATGACTTGCTCAAAGATACACAGCTATCATCAGTGGCAAAACCAGGAATAGAACCCAGGTCTTTTGATTCTTTAAAGATATAAATGAAAAACTGTAAAAGCTCCAGCTTTGTTAATTGGAGTCAGTAAGGGGAAGAAAGGCTTAGTATAGAAAAGACAGACCAGCTCCTACCCTGAGACAGACTTCTGTAATTAGCTAGGTACCATATTGGCTTCATCAGACTCCTGCATTCAGGGATCTGACTTGTCACAGAAGCCCCAATTGTTCACTATTTTTTGTTTCTCTCATATCTTTCCTGTTTGAGTTTCTACTTGCTGATTAAAGTTTAAATCTGTTCTTCTTTTAAAAAATGTAAAGTGTTGAGACATTGTAAATGAACAAAAGCCAAGGGACACAATGAATTTTGATTCTCTGAGTGACTCAGTTTCCCAAAGGGAATGAATTCATAGTGGATGAATAGGAGAGTTTGCCTTCCTGGTGGTTGGGGGAGCCATTTGAAACTTTGCTGTCAGATTCCTGACAGACCAGCTGCTCACTAGGCATGATAAATAGAACTCCTCCAAGGACAGAAAATGACAGATGGGGGGGGAATAATCCTCCTAATTCTCAAGTCACCCAAATGAAAACCACTCCTCTCCCCTCTCTCTTTTCTATGGTCTAAGTTCAGTATGGCTGTCAGAGATGCAGAGCTTGAATCCACATGTTCCTGAAAAAGGTAGAGATGCACATCCAATCTTTCAAATCCCTTAAATATTAAGAGTGAAAATCTTGGGAGATAAACCTTCTGTTAAATCCCTAAGTTACTCTTCCCCAGGATCTATTCATTCATTGATTATATTTACATAATGCTCATAAAGGACTATGTTGTTAAAAAGCATCATTATAAAGTACAGAGATTCTCAAAAGCAGTTTGGCTTATCAGAGAAGACCCCAGACTGGAGCCAAAAGATTTAGCTATAAGACAGGGCTCTGTCACTCACCAGAGTTGTGGCATTAGGGAAACTCTTTTCCCCTTTGGATCTTGTTTCATCAACTGTAAGATGGAGATTATTCATGCATTACTTACTCCAGAGGGTTGAGAGGATTAAACTAAATAATCATGCAAAAATGCCTCATAAACTCTAAAGCTCTAAGTAAATATACATTATCCTTCAGTCATTCATTTGTTCATTCAACCAATAAACATTTATTGAGTACAATGCTATGGAATATACTAGCAACATTTGAGGACTCAGAGTAGCCTCTACCTATTCAAACTGGTCTAATAATCATAATCAATTGTTGTTATTGTTTGTCCTTTGTTCTCAAAGAAGACCATGACAGTGTTAAATTAGATTTGAGTGAGGGGATCCAGTGGTCAGATATGAATCAAGATGACTGGAGATAGCCCTAGATGTGAGGCAATCAGGGTTAAGTGACTTGCTCCAGGTCACACAGCTATTTAGTGTTAAGTGTCTGAGGTCAAATTTGGACTCACGTCTTCCTAACTCCAGGGCTGGTGCTCTGCCTAGTATGCCACTTAGTGTCCCATAATCAATTATTTATTCATTAAAAGGTGTTGGGTCTGGAGTCAGGAAGACTGAATTGAAATACAGATTCAGACACTGATGTTGGTCAAGTCATTTGACCTTTGTTTGACTCAGTTTTCTCATTTGTAAAAAGGGTATAATAACAGTATCTACCTTCCAGGATTGTTGTAAAGATCAAAGGAGATAAATTTATAAAGCATTTACAACAGTGTCTGGTATATAATAGACTCTATATAAAAGCTAACTATTATTATTATTATTATAGGTGCAGCATGGGCCACTGTTTCTGGAGTCAGGGGACTTGAGTTTGAATCTGATCAGCATTCATTTACTGCTTGGGAGACTTTAGACAAATCACCCAAACTCTCTGTTCTTCAAATTTCTTCTTTGAGGACTGGGCCAGATGACTTCTAAGGTCTTTTCTAATTCTCAATCAATGATCCAATGTGCACATTGAAGAACCAGGACTTCAATCTATACTATCACCACCCCCAGGAAATCTCTAAAACAATACTAGATTGTGTTCAATTCTTTGTTTTGTGATAATTTGTGAAGGCCATGTTTATTTTAGTGATATAAATGGATACATATATTTTATATGTCATGTATACACATATAAACTATATATATCTATATCTATATATTTATATTTATATATATTCACATGTATACATGAAGACATTTTTGTGTCTACTTCCATATTTTGATTCACTGAGTGACACAGTTTTCCAGAGGGAATGAATACATAGTGGGTAAATATGGGGGTTTGAATTCTTTGTGGTTGTTGGGGAGAAGACCAATGGAATCATTTGGAATTTGACTATCAGATGCCTGACAAACTGCTCACTGGGCATGACAAATAGAACTCTTTAACTTCCAAACCCTTTACCATATCAAGTGTTGGCCCTAAAATCAGGAAGACCTGTATTCAAATCTAGCCTCATACACTTAGCTATATGACCCTGGGCAAAAATGACTCAGTTTTTTTAAACATAAAATGGAACTAATAATAATTATAATAATAGTAATAGTAACAATAATAATAACCACAACTATTTCATAGAGTTGTTGGGATGATCAAATGTAATAAATTTGTAAAGTGCTTGACACAGTATCTAGCACATAGTAACAGATGCTTAATAAATATTTGTTCCCTTCCATTCCTCACTACTGTCTCCACTAAAATCTTTCTTTAATGCCTTATTGTGGAACCAAGATGATGCTGAGTTCCCAGAGGAACTCAATCAGAAAAGCACATCTTCTAAAAATTCCTGTTAACCTGAAAAGACCTTGAGGAATTATCTATGATGGGCTATATGCCTATTATACATTGAAATTCAGAAAACCTCATAGAGTTTCTGATAAAGGCCTAATTTCTAAAATATATAGAGAACTGAATCAAATTTATAAGAATACCCAGTTGATAATTGGTCAAAGGATATGAACAGGCATTTTTCAGATGAAGAAATTAAAGTTATCTATAATCATATGGAAAAATACTCTAAATCCCTGTTAATTAGAGAAATGCAAATTAAAACAACTCTGAGGCACTACCTCACAGCTATCAGAATGGCCAATATGACAGATAAGTGAAATGATAAATGCTGGAGAGAATGTGGAAAAACTGGACCATTAATGCATTGTTGGTGGATTTGTAAACTGATTCAGTTCTGGAGAGTAATTTGAAACTATACCCAAAAAGCAATAAGACTATGTATAACCTTTGATCCAGCAATATAGTTGGTCTGTGTCCCAAAGAGATCAAAAAAGGGTAAAAAGACATACATATATATACAAAAACATTCATAGCAGCTCTTTTTTGAAGTGGCAAAGAAATGGAAATTAAAGGAATGTCATTAACTGGGGAATGACTGAACTAATTGTGGTATATAATGTCATGGAGTGCTATTGTTCCATAAGAAATCATGAGTGGGTGGACTTCAGAAAAACCAGGAAAGACCTGCATGAGTTTATGTTGAGTAAAGTGAGAAGAACCAGGAGAACATTGTACACATTAACAGTAACATTATTTGAGGATCAACTATGACAGATTTAACTCTTCTCAGAAGGACAATGCAAAGGCAATTCTAGAAGATTTGTAATGAAAAACTCCATTCACATTCAGAAAAAGAACTATGGAGTATAAATGCAGACCAAAGCATACTATTTTTCAATTTTTTAAATTTGTTTTATATTTTTTCTCTCATCATTTTTCCCCATTTTTGTTCTCATTCTTCTTTCACAACATGACTAATATGGAACTTTAAAAAACAAAAAGGAGTATTCTTAGCAGTTCTTTTTGTGCAAAAAAAAATGGAAATTGAGGAAACAAACATTTATTGGGGAATGAATGAAAAAATTATGGCAGATGAACATAATGGAATATTATTGATTTATAAGAAATGATGAACAAGCAGGTTTCAGAAAAACCTGGAAAGACATATAACTATGCTGAGTGAAGTGAGCAGAACCAAGAGAACACTTTAAAAGAAACATTGTGTGATGATCAACTCTAATGGACTTAGTTCTTCTCAGTAATATAATGATCAAAGACAATTTTAAAAATCTCGTGATGGAAAATTCCATCTACATCCAAAGAAAGAACTGTGTAACCTGAATGAAGATCAAAACAAACTATTTTCACTTTTTTAATTCATTTTTTGTTTTTTCTTTCTTGTGGTTTTCCCCTTTTCTTCTTTGTCTTTTTTCACAGCGTAACTAATATGAAAAATGTGTGTAACATGATTGTAAATGCATAACCTATCTCATAGTACTTGCTATCTTAGAGTAGTGGAAGAGGAAGAATACAAAAATGAATGTTAAAAATTATCTTTATGTATAATAAATTATTTAATAAGCTTTTTTAAAAAAAAAAATAAGTTCAGAGATGCTCATTATCAACATTTTGGCCATACCAGCTCAAGAAGACTATCCACTAAAGCATGGAGGGATTTATTCAATGGCAATGTAGGTAGTAGTAATCATGAACTCATATCTTTTGAAAACTGAACTGTAAGCTTATCCTAAAAGCATCCCTATAGAAAGGAAAGAATAGTTACATTCAGGTTCATGTTACAATTGGGGCAAACCATTATTTCCATTCATATCTCTTAGCTCCCTATTTATCTTTGTAACAGTTCGATCCAAAAGACACATGATGAATACAAAAGCAAACATTTAATAAAAACATAATAGCAAGGTGGGAAAAGGGAATCAAGTATTGAATGATCTTAGCATCCTTTCCCCAAATGGTTACCACCCCCTAATATCTCCTAAAAGTTAGCCTTAGATCTCAACTCTCCCTTTTATCTCCCCAACACAGTGGGAGAAGGATGCAGCAGTTCACTTGAGAAGTATCAGAGGAACACAATCAAAAGGCTTAACTACCTTTCTACCTTTCCACATCAGCCTTGGGAGTTCTGACATCTGGATACTCAGCCTCTAGAAAGCATTATTGTTCTTGGCACTATACAATAGTGGAACCATTGTTACCATCTCTCAAGACTTGGACACATAGTTCCCCATCTGCTGACTTTGACATCTATATCCAAATGACCAGCATTATATGATCCATTTACCCTCATCTTTTCCATCTCACCTGTCACTCCTGAAGCAACACCCCCACAAGACTTCTTTTTTTAAAACTGTGCTTACTGGAAGTGTGCTGACATGGAATCAGGAAGACTTATATTCAAATTTATCTCACATAACTAACTATTGTATATCCCTGGTAAAAGGTCTCTGAGCCTCAGTTCTCTACTCTCTGAAAATGAAACTATATCACAAGATTGAAATGATGTACAATATTAATATGGCATCATTATAATTGCCAAAGGTTAAATAGATAAATTGATGGTAGAAACAATACTCAAACACTGTTCTTCTGACTCCTCTACTATAGCAGATCCCATTTCTTTTTATTCATCCAATCACCACCACCACTATTAGATTTTCCAACTGGAAAAAGTGAAATCTAAATAAATTAGATGATTGAGGTGAAAAAAAAAGATGTCACCATTTTATATCAGTTACCTAGAGAAACATTCTCTAGGAGAACAAGAAGATTATTGAGTTTGGATCTCAGAATAAATTTATCCAGAATATTGCCCAGGGCATGGAACCTATACTCTTGACCTTGTTTCTTATGAGTTGCTCAGTGCCCATTTGTTTGTTGAGCACAGTTGAAGCTAACCTAGTTCCTTCAAAACTTCCCTAGGCCTCTATCTCCTTCACAGAATAAGGACATAAGTTTTTCTTCCTCTCACTACTTTATAGAAGACCATTAGATTATTCTTAAATAGTGCCAAGCAGCAAGTATGGAAGTTTGGTTTCCCATAGGCAAGATTAGGGAGAAAGTAAAAAGTTACCTGTCCTATCTAGGTGATGATAATGCACACCCCAGAGGCCTAAGGGTGGACATTTGACAGGAGGTAGAGAAAGTAAGTATGCTGGGGGGAACTCACAGAGTCCTCCAGTAAAAACATACAATAAAGTATATACATGTATTTGCATGTATATAAATGTATGTATGTATGTATATGTATAGATATAAGACAAGATTACTGATAAATTGTATATAAATGCCACATTTACTTAAATGGGCCTGTGATAGAATTGGCTTAGGTAGTCTCTCCTTCCATCAGTTCATCCATCAATTAACAAGCACTTACCGTTTACTGGTACTGTGATAAATCCTGGGGATTTTTTTTAAAAGTCCTAATTCTCAAGAAATTCATAAATGAGCTCACCAAGTGAGACAGCAAGAGATTCGTGGATATATATTTCAGGAGTCAGACTGCAGAGAATTTTGAAGGAAGCAAGAAAAGCATTTATTAAGAAACTGCTATGTGCAGGCACTGGCTTTACAAATATTATTTAATTTGATTCTCAAAACAACTTATTATTATTATTATTATTATTATTATTATTATTATTACCATTTTACAGTTGAGGAAAGTATAGTAGACAGTTTCCCAGGGTCACACCACTAGTGGATGTTGCATCTGGATTTGAAGTGGGAACTTCTGAAATCCAGGGTAACATTTTTTTTCTTTTTTTTTTAAGGTTTTTAGAATTTTATTTTTCCATTTCCTTCTAAAATGTTCTTTGTTCTGTAAATCTCTGTAACACATTTAGTCGTGGGTCACATTGTGCCAGGCTATTGATGCTCTGGCTAAGAAAATCTTGGTAGTGGAGAATGAAATCCACATTATCAGACCCAGCATTACAAAAATCCTATTTTAGAGTGTCATTAGAAATTAAAACTAAATGACTCCCACTCTCCTTTAAACAAAATGGGGGAAGGGGAGAGGAGAAGAAAAATAAAAACATCACGTACAATTAAAATCATATTATAATGCCCTGTTGGGTATGGCAAGAACTCAGCTCATAGAGAGGAACAAAGACAGTGCCATAATATTTTTCTAATTTGTTTTCTACTTTACAAGGTTTGTTGTGGAGCTTATAGGGAAGGAGGGTTGAAGTCATTACCAAGTCAACTTTTTTGTACTTCATTTTGGTTAAAGGAATTTAAAAATAATCTTTGCTGTTGTTAACATCTCACTCTTAAAACTAATTCTACTTCCACTGAGTTGTGCAAAATGAGGGATGGGGTCAGAGAAACTTAGTTATTTTCAAAGCCTTATATCAGGAAGTAGGCTCTGTGGGGATCCTACTATCTCCTTAGATAGAGTCCACAAGAGGAGGATACTTATTTATCTCCTAGAAAGTTGCTTTAGCAATTTTTCCTGACGTTTCACAAGTTGTTTCTATTCCTGTTTGGAATTTTATGATTCTTCATTCTTAAAAAGTTTAAAACTGAGGCCTTAACTCCATAATAACCTGCCCATTCCTCCAGAAAAAGTTCAATTTTGCTTTATAGAAATCATATCTAAACCCAAAGCAAAAACTGCCCATTTCAGGAAAAAGAATCATTGGGGAATCTCAGCAGCAAAGCAGTTTGCATTGGGAAATGAACAAAAAAGGCAGACACCAAACACCTCCATTTTCCCAAGATTAAAATGATTATTTAAAAAAAAGCACACCACACTGTATAGAAATCAACATTCTCTCCCATAATTCTGTGCATCTGGGACTACAGAAATGTCACTGTCCCTGCCCCATATCTTCAAATTAACATCCTCAGGTCACAACAGTAAGTCTTCCCAAAGGGGACCTTCGGAAAAAACAAGCTATTTCCGCGGCTCATGTTTCCCTCTTTTTGTAGCATGCACCAACAGTCTAACCAGGAAGAATAAATTGGGGCATAAGGAGGGCATCCACCAGCAAGCCCACAGTTGTTGACAGCCATCAGGTTGGAGATTAGTACAAAGGGATAGGTCAGCATACTGGCAAAGAATCCAGTGACAGCCTGGGAATAACTCTTCATTTCATTCATAGTGGAAACCCCACTCTCCAGTGCATAGGTATTGACAAGGTAGGCCAATGAATTACAAAGCCACAAGGAAATGATATCCCCCAGGAGACAAGGAATAAGACCCGCAAAGAATCCTAGGAAGCCCTCCTCTCGATAAATGGTTACTATGGAGTCACATAGTCCACAGTATTTGGTCTCTCTGCCAATGAATTGTACCATAGACCTCAGAGTGATCACATGGAAGGTATGCGTGACAAGGGTAGCAGCAGAACAAGACAACATCTCCCGAGTAGTCTCCTTGACAACCTTGTCAAAACTGGATGGACCATCTTTTTGTGAAGGTTCAAGTCCTTGTTTTAACTCCTCAGCCTTGTCATAATCCTGGTATCGCTGCAAAACTTTACTATGGACCACAGTTCCAATGGCTCCAGAACACAGTCTGGGATTTAAGCCCTTAAAAAGTCCGCTTTTTCCATCGATACTCATAATATGTTGAGCATAACAAAAAAGGACAGGGAGTTGATAGACTTGCCGTCCAAAAATATTTCTTCCCATAGTTGGAGGAAGAGGTTCATATCCCACCTGCATGAGCACCTTCACATACATGAGCGGCTGCGAGAGGATGGTGAGGCCCGAGCCCAGCAGCACCTGACTGGCCGCCTCTGCCATGATGGCACCCACAGAAGGACGGACGGGCGGGCGGGCCGAGCCACCAACCGACCGGGGCCCGGATCACTTCTGCCCCACCCAAGTGTGTGAGCAGGAGAACCACCTCAGCTGACAACAGGGAGAGTGAATACCTCACACCAGGGTATAGCCCACTATTGATCGAAAACAAAAATATTTAACAGCTTCAATCCCTCCCTCCAGGCCAAGGAAGAAGGCCTCAATCAAGGTCACAGACACTCCAGCACCCCCTACTGGCCAACTGGAGATATTACACTCAGTGAGTAAAACCTCTAGGGATCCTGACACCAAACCTCTGTGAACCAGCCCCTCCCCAACACAAGGTCTTAGGGTAATGAAGAAAGGCCAGCACAAAGGAGGATCCATAGAAAAATTCCTGGAAGGAAAAGACACTAACTCTGAAAGACCTAGAACCTCTGTGGGGAATGTAACCTACTCTCTAGCACAGAAAGACTTCCTTGAAGAAATGAGGAAGGAGTCTGAAAATCAATTGGAAAATTTGGGAGAGAAAATTAACACCTTGCAACAAGAAAACAAATCATTGGAAAATATAATTGGACAAATGCAATAAGAAAATAATTCTCTCAAAACTTCAATTGGTCAAATGAAAACTCTTTCAAAAATAGAATTGACAAAGGGGAAGAGCCAAGATGGCAACAGGAGAGGACCTTCTCTCAGTTGCTCTGGAGCAAAACTTACAAACTAAGGACTCTAACTACATTTTCGAGACAGAACCCACAGAGGGATCCAGTGAGGCAATTCTCCAACCCAAGGTAACCTGGAAAAGAGCAGAAAGGCTCCGATCCACGGGGTCGGAGGGGTGGCTCACCAGAGGGGTGACCCGCCACAGCAAAGGACCTTCAGTCTCCCAGAGGCAGCCCCAGGGCACTGGGAGCTGCGGCTCACAGCAGGCGGGGAAGCTTCCTGATCTACACCCCAGGGAGCACCAAGCACAACTTGGGGGAACAGCAGGGACCTCTGCCAGAGCAGGTATGTGAAGTGCAGCCCTCAGGGCACACAGCGAGCAGCGTGGCCAGGGTAGCATAGATCCAGGAACCAGAAGCAGGTGGAGCCGGTGAGCACACTGAGCCTAGGGAGGGGAGTGGAGAGAGACTGCTGAGTGCTGTCCTCTGTCCCTGGAACAGGACTCTGGGGTTCTGAACATATTCATATCCTGATTGCAGTCTAGGCCCCCCAAAGAACAGCAGGGGACCCGCCCCACCTCAGCCCTGTGGCAGAGGGGGTTGCTTATGGTCATTTACGGACCAGGAGGGAAGACAGAGTATCACACAGGGATCCTTGTGGGGGTGTCCCAAAAGCTCAGGAAGCACCCCAAAACCAGGCTCAGGCTGGGAAAATGAGTAAGCAGAGAAAAAAAGAGGAACACAACTGAGAAATACTTTGCCTGTGACCCCAAGAGGGATCAAAATACTCAATCTGAAGGTGAGGAAGTACAAGCTCCTGCATCTAAAGACTCCAAGAAAAACAATAATTGGACTCAGGCCATGACAGAGCTCAAAAAAAAGATTTTGAAAATCAAATGAGGGAGATAGAGGAAAATTGGGAAAAGAAATGAGAGAGATGCAGGAAAAACATGAAAATGAAGTCAGCAGCTTAGTCAAGGAGGTCCAAAAAAAATGCTGAAGAAAATAGCAGTCAGGATCACACAGGACTTAGCAGCAACTACATTAAAAGCTCATAGGGCTTGGAATATAATATTCTGGAAGGCAAAAGAGTTTAGAATGCAACTGAGAATCAACTACCCAGCAAAACTGAATGTCCTCTTCCAGGGAAAAAGATGGACTTTCAATAGCAGTTAAAAACCAGCATAGGTCAAATGGATAAAACAGTTCAAAAAGTTATGGAGGATAAGAATGCTTTAAAAAGCAGAATTGGCCAGATGGAAAAGGAGATAAGAAAGCTCTCTGAGGAAAACAAATCCTTCAGAAGTAGAATGGAACTAAAGGAAGTTGCTGACTTTACAAGAAGTCAAGACACAATACTTCAAAACCAAAAGAATGAAAAATTAGAAGAAAATGTGAAACACCTCATTAAAAAAAGAACTGATATGGAAAACAGATTCAGAAAAGGTAATTTAAAAATTATTGGAATACCTAAATGTCATAACCAGGAAAAGAGCCTTGACATAATTTTCAAAGAATTATTACAGGAAAATTGCCTGATATCCTAGAAGCAGAGGGAAAAATAGAAATGGAGAGAATCCACCAATCTCCCCAAGAAAGAGATCCAAAAAAAACAACCCCCAGGAATATTATAACCAAGTTCCAGAACTCCCAAGTCAAAGAGAAAATATTACAAGCAGCCAGAAGGACACAATTCAAATATCGTGTCAGTCAGGATCACACAGGACTTAGCAGCAACTACATTAAAAGCTCATAGGGCTTGGAATATAATATTCTGGAAGGCAAAAGAGCTTAGAATGCAACTGAGAATCAACTACCCAGCAAAACTGAATGTCCTCTTCCAGGGAAAAAAATGGACTTTCAATGAACCAGGGGAATTTCAAATGTTCCTGTTGGAATGACCAGAGATGAACAGAAGATTTGATCTTCAAATACAGGGCTCAGGTGAAGCATAGAGATTGGAGGAGAAGGGGAAAATATGAGGGACTTAATGATGATGAACTGCATGTATTCCTGTATAGAAAAATGACACTGATAATACTCATAAGAAACTTCTCAATTAACAGAGCAGGTAGAAGGAGATTTTTATAGATGAAGCACAGGAGAAAGCTGAATGTGAAGATAAAATATGGTGTAAAAATATAGTCAATAGAAAAAAGGGAAATGTAATGGGAGAAAGAAAAAGGAGAAGGGAAATACGCCAAGATATTTCATATAATTAATAAGATTTTCTTTATTACAATGAGCTATTGCAATGATATGGAAGGGGGAGGGCAAGGGGGAATGAGGGAATCTTTTCTCTCATCAGAGGTGGCTAGGAGAGGAAACAGCATATGTACTCAGTGGGGTATAGACATCTGTAGTAAGAAGGAGAGAAGGGGGACAGGGGGAAGGGGGAATGTGAGGGAGGTAGGAGAGGATGGACAATGGGGGGAGAGTGGTCAGATATAACACATTTTCTTTGTTACTTCTTGCAAGGGGCTGGGATTGGATGGCTTGTCCAGGACCATAGGGCCAGGTGGATGCTGGGTAAGGGGTGGTATGTGGGTTCAGGGCCTCTTGGCCCCAAGGCTGGTGATATGTCTGCTGTGCCACTCAACTACCCTACAGCAGAGACAGAGTGAAAAGAGAGAAAAAACATAGATCATGGTAGTAGAGAAATATGAATGGAGGGAGTTGCGATCAGCAATGGCAATGGTGGAAAAATATGCAAGTAACTTTTGTGATGGACTTATCCTAAAGAATGTGATCTACCTGAGACAGAGCTGGTGGTGTTGAAACACAGACTGAAGCACATTTTTTATTATTATTATTATTTTCTGGGGGGTGTTGCAGGGCAAATGGGACTGGGTGGCCTGCCTGGGGCCACACAGCTGGGTGATTGTTGGGTGTCTGGGGCCAGATTTGGACCTGGGTGCTCCTAGCTCAAGGGCCAGTGATCTGTCTGCCACCCAGCTGCCCCCACTATTATTATTATTTTATCTTGTTTTGGGTGGGGGTTTTTTTTGTTTTTGTAGGGCAATGGGGTTGGGGTAGCTTGCATGGGGTCACACAGCTGGGTAATTGTTGAGGGTCTGGGGCCAGATTTGGGTTTGGTTGCTCCTGGCTCCAGAGCCAGTGCTCCGTCCACTGCACCACCTAGCCATACCTAAAATTATTATTGTTTTTTTTATTTTAATTTTAATTTTTTCTCCCCCCTTTACTTTATCGCTTATGTGAGTCTATATTTTCTTGGGGGGGGGAGGGGGTATTATGTTTACTCTTAAAGAAGAATATTTTAGTTTTTGTATAAAAAATATTATTTGTACAAAATAAGAATAAATAAAAGACTGACAGATTGCTTCCCATGGGGGGGGGGGGAGTAAGATTGGGGAAAAATTGTAAAACTCAAATAAAATCTTTAATAAATAAGCAAAAAAATTAAATTAAATTAAATTAAATTAATAAATAAATAGAATTGACCAATTGGAAATGGTATTGTAAAAGGTAAATGAAGAAAATTATTCTCTTAAAAAAGGGATAGAGTTGGTGGGAACTAATGACTTCATGAGATACCAAGAGTCTGTTAAACAAAACCAAAAAAATAGAAAAAAATAGAAGAAAATGTAAAATAACTCATCAGCAAAACCAGTGACCTCAAGAACAAATCAAGAAGGGACAACCTGAGAATTACAGGTCTTCCTGAAAACATTGAAGAGGAAAAAAGCCTAGACTTAAGATTTAGTGATGGAAAATTACTCTAATATCATGGAACCAGTGGTCAAAATAGTTATTGAAAGAATACATTGATCCCCTCCAGAAAGAGATCCTAAAATGAAAACACTAAGGAATGTTGTGGCCAAATTCCAGAACTATCATATAAAAGAGAAAATCCTGCAAGCAGCCAGAAAGAAACAATTTAAATACCAAGGAGCCACAGAAAAGATTATATAGGACCTGGCTATATCAATATTAAGGGATAAAAGGGCCTGGAACAAGATATTCTGAAGAGCAAGGGAGCTTGGAATGCAGCCAAGAATCTATTATACGGCAAAGCTGAGCCTTCCCTTTCAGGGGAAAAGATGGACATTTAATGAAATGAAAGACTTCCAACAATTCCTGGTGAAAAAACCCAGAGCTAAATAGAAACATGGACATCAAACAAGAGGTTCAAGACATGAAAAGGTAAAAAATGGGGAGGGGGGGTAAAGGGAAAAAAACTGCTGTCGAATAAGATGAAAATGGCTATATCCCAGCATGGGGAAAAGATTCTCATAACTCTTGAGAACTGTAACTCTATCAGGGAGAATATACTTAGCCAGAAGTGTTGGACACTCATGACTTAGCCATGAGACTGCTACCCAATGGGAGAAAGACTCTAATAACTCTCAAGAATTGTAACTCTATTAGAGAGAATATAAATTAGCCAGAAGTGATGGATGCTCAGGATTTTCTATGACTCAGACAGAAAGATTTAAAAATACTTTCTCCTAAAAATGGGGACAAGAAGGAGACAGGAGGAGGGAGGGGATTGAATGAGGTAAATAACATTATATTAAGAGGTACAAAAGACCTTTTGTCATAGAAGAGAAGGGAGGAGATGAGAAACACCTGAATCTTCCTCTCATCAGACTTGGCTTAAAGTTCACTTACAAACACACTCAGTTAACTTAAAAAACATCTTACCTTTCAAATATTAAAAGGGAAAAAGGGGAGGGGGATGAAAACAGGGAGGGGGAGAAAAAGGGGAACTAACAGAAGAAAGGGAATGAAAAGGGGAGGGGTGGATATAGGAGGGCAAACACAATGAAGGTGGCAGTATTCAGAAACATACTGGGGAATACAGATAAAGGGGGAAAGGGGGAAAAATACAAACAGGGAAGATAGCATGGAGGGCAAAAAAGAGTTAGTAATTTAACTTTGAATGTGAATGGGATGAATTCTCCCTTAAAACATAAGAGGAATAGCAGACTGGATTAAAAACCAGAATCCTACAATATGCTGCTTACAAGAAACTCACTTGAAGCAGAGAGGTAAAAGGTTGGAGCTGGGGCAGCTAGGTGACACAGTGGATAGAGCACTGGCCCTGAAGTCAGGAGTACTTGAGTTCAAATCCAGCCTCAGACACTTAATAATTACCTAGCTGTGTGGCCTCAGGCAAGCCACTTAACCCCATTTGCCTTGCAAAAACCTAAATATATATACATATATATTGCTTCAGCTGAAGTGAAAAAAGCAGGGGTAGCAAGCCTTATCTCAGACAAAGCAGCTTTAAAAATAGCATTAAAAGAGATAAGGAAGGAAAGTATATCCTCCTAAAGGGTACCATAGATAATAAAGTGATTTCAATACTGAATATTATATGCACCCAATGGCATAGCATCCAAATTCTTAGAGGAGAAGCTGAAAGAACTACAGGAAGACATAGGCAGCAAAACTCTACTAGTAGGAGACCTCAACCTCCTGAATCATAAAATAAACAAGAAAGAAGTTAAGGAGGTAAATAGATTGTTAGAAAACCTAGATATGATAGACTTATAGAGGAAATTGAATGGGAATAGAAAGGAATATCTTTTTCTGCATTACATGGCACTTACACAAAAATTGACCATTTACTAGGGCATAAAAACCTAATAATCAATTGCAGAAAGGCAGAAATAGTGAATACATCTTTCTCGGATCATAATGCAATAAAAATCATATGTAGTATTGGGCCAGGGAGATATAGACCCAGAACTAATTGGAAATGGAATAACCTCATTTTAAAGAATGAGTGGATCAAGCAACAAATTATACAAAGAATTAATTATTTTATCCTAGATAATGACAATAATGAAACAACATACCAAAACCTATGGTATTCACTCAAAGCAAATGTGGGAATATATTATATATTTAATTGCTTACATGAATAAATTAGAGAAAGAGAAAATCAATGATCTAAATATGCAGCTAAAAAATTAGAGAAAGAACAAATTAAAAACCCCCAATTCAATACCAAATTAGAAATTCTAAAAATTAAAGGAGAAATTAATAAAATCAAAGGAAAAAACTATTGAATTAATAAATGAAACCAAGAGTTAGTTTTATGAAAAAACCAATAAAACTGATAAACCTCTGGTCAGTTTGATTAAAAAAAGAAAGAAGAAAACCAAATTCCTAGTGCCACAAGTATCATAAATGAAAAAGGTGAACTCACCACCAATGGGGAGGAAATTAAAATAATAATTCAAAATTATTTTGCCTAACTCTATGCCAATAAATTTGATAATCTAAGTGAAATGGATGAATATTTACAAAAATATAAGTTGTCCAGGTTAAATGAAGAGGGGATTAATTACCTAAACAACCTTATCTCAGAAAAATAAATTCAACAAGCCATCACTGAACTAAGGAAACTAAGGAACTAAGGAAAAAAATCTCCAGGGCCTGATGGATTCACAAGTGAATTCTACCAAACATTTAAGGAACAATTGGTTCCAATTCTATATAAACTCTGGAAAAATAGGGAAAGATGGAACTCTGCCTAACTCTTTCTATGAAACCAAAATGGTGCGGATACCTAAACCAAGAAGAGTTAAAACACAAAGAAAATTATAGACCTGTCTCCCTAATGAATATAGATACAAAAATCTTAAATAAAATCTTAGCAAAATGATTACAACAAGTTATCACTGGGATAATACATTATGATCAAGTAGGATTTATCCCAGGAATGCAAGGTTGGTTCAATATTAGGAAAACTGTTAGTATACTCAATTATATCAACAACAAATCTATCAGAAATTACATGATCATATGAATAGATTCTGAAAAAGTTTTTGAAAAAATAAAGCATCCATTCCTACTAAAAACACTAAAGAGTGTAGGAACAAATGGTCTGTTCCTTAGAATAATTAGCAGTATCTATCTGAAACCATCAAAAAGCATTATATTCAATGGGGAGAAGCTAGAGGCATCACCAATATGATCAGAGGTGAAACAATGGTGCCCATTATCACCACTACTATTCAATATAGTATTAGAAATGTTAGCTTCAACAATTAGAGAAGAAAAAGAAATTGAAGGAATTAGAACTGGGAAGGAAGAGACAAAACTCTCACTCTTTGCAGATGATATGATGATATACCTAGGGAATCCCAAAAAATCATCCAACAAACTACTGGAAACAAATAGCAACTTTAGCAAAGTTGCAGGTTATAAAATAAACCCTCAAAAATCCTCAACTTTTCTATATATGTCTAGCAAAATACAGCAGGAAGAGATAGAAAGAGAAATCCCATTCAAAGTAACCTCAGACAATATAAAATACCTGGGTGTCTATTTGCCAAGACAGACTCAGAAACTTTTTGAAAACAATTATAAAACACTTCTCACACAAATTAAATCAGATTTAAATAACTGGGCAAATATCAACTGTTCGTGGATAGGTAGAGCTAATATAATAAAAATGACAATTCTACCAAAACTAAACTACCTGTTTAGTGCCCTACCAATCAAAATTCAAAAAAAATTACTTCAATGAGTTAGAAAAAATTATAAGTAAATTCATATGGAAAAATAAAAAGTCAAGAATTTCCAGGAATTTAATGAAAAAAGTGCAAAAGAAGGGGGCTTAGCCATACCTGATCTAAAATTATATTATAAAGCATCAGTCATCAAAACTGTTTGGTATTGGCTAAGACATGGAGTGGTGGACCAGTGGAATAGACTAGGTGCAAAAGCAGGAAATGATTACAGTAATCTGCTGTTTGATAAACTCAAAGAGTCCAGCTATTGGAATAAAAAAACTCTCTTTGATAAGATCTTCTGGGAAAATTGGAAGTTAGTATGGAAGAAACTTAGATTAGACCAACACCTAACACCCTATACCAAGATAAGATCCAAATGGTTACAGGATTTAGACATAAAAAAACAATACTATAAAGCAAATTAGATCAAGGACAAGTTTGCCAGTCAGATCTATGGAAAGAGGAGCAGTTTATGACTAAGGAAGAGATGGAGAACATCACCAAAAACAAACTAGATGATTTCGATTACATTAAATTAAAAAGCTTTTGCACAGATAAAACCAATGTAACCAAGATCAAAAGAAATGTAGTAAATTGGGAAACAATCTTTACAACTAATGATTCTGACAAAGGACTCATTTCTAAAATATACAGAGAATTGAGTCATATTTTTAAAACAAAAAGCCATTCCCCAACTGACAAATGGTCAAAGGATATGCAAAGGCAATTTATAGATGAGATCAAAGCAATCCATAGTCATATGAAAAAATGCTCTAAATCATTAATTATTAGAGAAATGCAGATTAAAGCTTCTCTGAGGTACCACCTCACACCTCTCAGATTGGCCAATATGACCAGGAAGGATAATGATCGTTGTTGGAAGGGTTGTGGGAAATCTGGGACACTATTACACTGTTGGTGGAGCTGTGAACTCATCCAACCCTTCTGGAGAGCTATTTGGAACTATACCCAAGGGCAACAAAAATGTGCATACCCTTCGACCCAGCAATACCACTACTGGGTCTATACCCTGAAGAGATGATGAAAAAGGGTAAAAACATTACTTGTACAAAAATATTTATAGCAGCCCTGTTTGTGGTGGCAAAGAATTGGAAATCCAGTAAATGTCCTTCAATTGGGGAATGGCTTAGCAAACTGTGGTATATGTATGTCATGGAACACTACTGTTCTATTAGAAACCAGGAGGGATGGGATTTCAGGGAAGCCTGGAGGGATTTGCATGAACTGATATTGAGTGAGATGAGCAGAACCAGAAAAACACTGTACATCCTAACAGCAATGTGGGGGTGATGTTCAACCCTGAAGGACTCGCTCATTCCATCAGTGCAACAATCGGGAACAATTTGGGGCTGTCTGCAAAGGAGAGTGACATCTGTATCAAGATAGGGAGCTGTGGAGTTTGAACAAAGTGCAAGGACTATTCCCTTTAATTTAGAAAAAAAGAGATCTTATTGTCTGATCTTATTACCTCTTAGACTTCTCTTCTCTTCTTCAAGGATATGATTTCTCTCTCATCACATCCAATTTGGATCAAGGTACAACATGGAAACAAAGTAAAGACTGACAGAGTGCTTTCTGGGGGGGAGGGAAGCAAGATTGGGGGGAAAATTGTAAAACTCAAATAATATCTTTAACAAAAATAAATTTTAAAAAATATTGACTGATTGATTGAAAGATGTCTTTGAAAATCCATGAAATGAGAACCCAAACAAGATAGATCAGTGATATATAAAAGGAAATAATATATCTACAAATGCAAATGTATCAATAGACAAGTAAAGAACAGAAAAGGAATAAATAGCTAACAAAGTATTATGAACATATTTTATACATATTAATGCCACTTGTTTTTATGTATATTTCTAAATGCTTGCTCTGTTTTCTATTTTTCCTTATTTCCTGGGTTGCCATTTTAAATTGGTTTTTTAAAAAAAAAAGAATGAATGAATGAATGAATGAATGAACTCACTAAATGACCTTGGTTCCAGGCTTCTGTTTTCCCCAGATTACTACTTTGAGAAATCAGCCCTGCACTTTGGGTGAGCCCCACCAAACAAAGATGAGGGGGTGAGGAACTAGAGAAGATGAGCAATCAGCAAAACTATTCCTTCTCTCAAACCACTACTCAAATTCCACTCACATAATATGCTCTCAGTTTCCTAGTTTACTTGTGGTCTGTTATGGCTTCCAACTTAAAAAAAATTAAGGAAACAAAGGTAGCAATTCTTTTAAAACTATTCCCTAGTACTGTCATACAATCTACACAACATCCCACTGATAATAAAACAAAATCTGGAGAGGAGAAAGAAAACCATGCCCAAAATACCCTTTGGAGTACTTAATGGTCTTGGGGCTCAGTGGAATGCAGAAAAATGCTCTCAGCTGGGTATCTGGGCATTCATTTATTCTCCCCTTTGTGGGTAGAATCGCAGCTTCCCTTGCTCACTGGATGCATGGTGAAGAGAGTAATGAGCTCTGGCCTCCTGGAGAGCTGTCAGATACAATTTCCATCTCCCTCAGTTTCCTTCAGACATCTAGAATTTTCTGCTGCCCTGGGGAAAATCTCATCTTTCGTTCCTATAGAATGGATTGCTCAGACCTGGTTAATGAGCCAGATTCTTCTAGTTGATAATTGACTCCCAGGTCAGGGAGGAGACACTTGGGAATGTACATTTGATTTTAGGTCAATGGTTCAAGTGGTAAGGTTGGCCACAGAATACTAAATGAACCAATAAATGCCATGACCATTGTAGGGTGGGGTGATTAAGTGCCAGAGTCATTAGCCAAGGTCACTAACAAGAATCCTAGATTTAGAGACAGATGAGACATTAAAACTCAACTAGTATAATTCCCACATTCTGCAGAGAAGGAAACTAAGGGGTTGAGACAACTTACTCAAAATCATCTAAGATTAGAACTCATGTCCTCTGACTCCAAAATCAGTGCCCTTTTCACTGCACCATGACAAGTGCAATATATTCCATTGCCACATCTTTCTACAAGGTCACTCCTGATGGCCATGGAGGGCAATGAGCCTCCTCAAACAAAACTGTCCTAGTAAATCATCTTCCACATGGATGCCACTGAGACACAGTCACAGAGGGTACTAGATAGCTCAGTACAAGCCCTGTTCTCTTTGGAACTTCCCTTCAACCCTTCATGTTGAATGAGTGGCTTTCCCAAAGTAATAAATGTTTATACCAAAGTTTATACCAAAACATGACTATCCTGAATGTCGACTAACTCAGAAAAGCATTGAATCCATTTTACCTGGAAGAGGCTGGACCTAGAGACGATGAACTGAATTGACCCTGTTCCCCAAAGATACAGAATATTCTGCCTTCCACTCAGCACATCTTTAAGTAACTGCTGAAGGGTCCTTCAGTATAAGGCACTCATCAAAATTAAAATTGAGTTGAGTCTAGGACTTACATATGCACAAAAAAAAGATTAAGGATCTCTGACTTAGAACATTAGGGATGAAAGCAGGAATGCATTAAAGCATATTTATTAACCTAATAAATAAATAATATAAATGATATGTATATGATGAAGTAAATATAATTTTAATAAATAATAAACCATAAAAATATGAACACAAA
This sequence comes from Macrotis lagotis, assembly GCF_037893015.1. NCBI lineage: Eukaryota > Metazoa > Chordata > Mammalia > Peramelemorphia > Peramelidae > Macrotis > Macrotis lagotis. The sequence goes on along the minus strand of NC_133666.1, from coordinate 123,168,878 downwards.
TTGCTAAATCTTCAAGGTAAGCATATACATTGGAAACTATGAAATGCTGCAAACCAAAACTTAGTTTTGTTTTGTTAATTTTTAGACTTAAGAAAGTGATGAGAAACTAATAATAATGCAAGTTAAACTTTAAAATGTATCGACATATTTTTTTCAGGAAAGCAAGTATTAAACATTTATCCACATACCATTTGCTGAATGTGACCCTTATGATCACTTAACCCAATTCATCATTTTACAGAAGAGTAAGCTAAGGCTGGGATTACAACAGTGACTTGCCCAAGTACATGAAGCAAGTTAAAGGTGCAAGATCTCTTGATAATCAAATCAGTTGTATCAGCTTCCTAAGAGATTAGATCACTCTTTTTTTACTTTATATTTATTGTATTTGTTTTTTTCTTACATGCAACAGTAGTTTTCACTAACCTTTTTTTTTTGCAAAGTTTTGAGTTTTACATTTTTCTCCCTCCCTTCCCTACCCCTTCCCCTGACAGAAAGCAATATAAGGATTAGAACACTCTCTGAGACAGTAAATTCCCAGGGGCTCTCCATTAAATAATATTTTTGCACCTGCCCTGAAATGATGCTACACATGAAAAGCAGCTTTCAGGCAAATTGGAAGAAGAATCTGCCACAAAAAAAAAAATTGCCATAGTCCCAGCTCCACAAAATTCCTACCCTGATTGTTGGGGGTGGGGGGGATTGCCAGGAGCCAAGCCTAGACTCCAATTTCCCACTTATAGTTTCTTCTCAGTCCTGACACTGTGGGGACACTCAAAAGGGGTACAATTGCCTGAGAAGGAACTGGTGAGCATTCAACCTCTGATGAAAGAGGCAGAAAAGGCAATGTCAGAAAATGTTGATGAGAAAGCATGGGATCTAGTAAGAGCTGCTGCATGAAGCCATGTATATTAAAATTTGAAGGGGAAAAAAATTACTAGCAATAAGCACCACAGAAGAGGTTTAATCTGACCTTCTAATTAACTCTCTTCTTATCTCCTTCCCTCTCACTTAATTTCCTTTAGCCCTCAATTTCAGGCTACCCTTGCTTCAGGTTTTATTCTCCAAGAGAAGCAGCAAGAGTAGATTTTGTGTCCTTTAATGCTTCCTCTCCCTACATGCCCACTTTAATTTAAAGAAATTTTTATGAGGAAAAAAAATCTGACCAAGTGATTTTTTCTGGAAAAGACAGAAAAACTATATCATTGGGAAAAAAAAATCCATTCCATTATAATCAAGCTATACTCCTTTCCTCTTAAATTGATGGGACTGTTTTACAGATTATTCCATATGTCTTTAACCACTGCCAAGATCTTCAGTTCTCTCAAAGGGCATCTACTAATACATGGCTGTCTTTCTGACCCAGCCACATTTAAACCAGGAAGTCAGGAAATTGTGTGCCTTGTTCCTGAATTCCCAAGCCAAGATAATGCTTACTGATTTATTTATCAGAGGCTATGTAGGACAGAAATGTGGCCTATAAGTCTAATAGTCACAATAGAACCACCCAGTGTTGAGTAATAAATGACTTTTTTTCTCCTCACCTAAATTATCAAGGAGAGTTTTCCTATCATTGGGATAGAAGGAGAGCTCCAGTCCACATGTTATACAGTCCAAATATCTGATAGGAGGAAAAAACACTTCCCAAAAACCTGGGTTGATTCTGAAAGAGGAGTGAGAAGGAAGTAGGGAGAAAGGGGAAAGAGCAAAGAATGTTGATCAGTTTATTTCATTTCTTATCTCTTTATGGGGGCAATTTAATTCTGTATATTTTCCTACTTCTACCAATCAGATGCAGAAATCAATTTCTAAGTCCTCAGGGTCCCATGGTGATAAACAGAGGAAAAAGTAAAGCTACTATTAGGGAGAAAAGAGGAAGAGGAAGAAGTTAGAAGGAAAAATAAGGACAAAAATCTCTCTCTCAGACTCCAACTCTGACTACATTGTCAACCCCACTTTCCTCTCTCTCCTTTTCCCAAAATCCTCACATTAAAACTATTAGTAAAGTGGAAAATTTCTGAGTTGAACTTTAGTTTGGAAGGTTATTGTTGTCTGACTTAATAATGCTTTTAAAAAATTGGTTAAGTCAGAGATGATGACGACTTTGGGCATGCCTTTTCAGAGCAAAGTACAGCAGCTCCTTTCTTTAGTGACCCTTGTATCTTTTAAGTCAAGTCAATCTCCAGAGGTACAAAGAAAGATAAAAACAATCTCTTCTCAAGGTTCTCGATCTAATAGGCAAAACAGCATGTCTGTCTAAAAGCAGCCCTACACTAACTCTAAAGCCTCTACCTCAATCCTCCTCTCTTCCTTTGTCCTTTGGGAAAAAATAATGAACTCCTGAGAGCCCTTAAGAGAATCATCTCTGTTTCCTAAGGGGAAATTTGTGTCAAGAAGTTTTTGCTATCAGGTTTAAAATATTTACTATTTGAATGCTTCAAAAGATCCTTTATTTCATCAATGTGAGTACTCCCTCTACCTACGCAAATAGGAAGCCCTCCATTGATTAAAAAAAATTAATCACACATTAGTCACTCTGGTGATGTGTCTCCTTGAACTCAACTAGGCTGGTTCTCAAACACCTGTCTTGTTATAATTGTCATTGAGGTCCTTCTAGTATAGAAATACCTTCTGGAGCTTGTACTCCACTGACCTTGCCTTTTAAGACCCAAGATCACCTCTGTGACAGGGACAAGACATCAGAGGAAGATCTTAGGGAGGATACTGTTTGAAAGGGAGAATGAAACATATGTAATAAAAATAATAATAATTGTACATGAAGAATTAAATTTAAAAGAATGATAACAAGATAATAATTTTCCCCATGGTTCTTTCTATCTGAAACCCACTGAATAAAAGGTAAGACTAAGTTTTTAAAAATGACAAAATAGGGAAGACCTTAAGAAAAGATCTGCTGTAGCCTGGTTCCCAATTAACTCATTCAGTTATTCAATGACATTTAATTGTTTAATTTAATTGCCCCACTGCAGGGCAGCTAGGTAGCAAAGTAGAATGCCAGACCTGAAGTCAGTCTCGAGTTCAAATTTATCCTCTGACACTTAATGACTGTGTGATTCTATGCAAGTCACTGTTTGCCTCAGTTTCCTTCCCTGTAAAATCATCTGGAAAAGGAAATGACAAAACCATTCCAGTATCTTTACCAAGAAATCACCAAATAGGGTCACAGAGTGTCAAATAACTGAACAACAAAGCCCCACCCCTGCATTCTTCCATTTACAAAGGACCTCAATGTCTAGCAGGCTCGTGCCGACCACTTATACATCATAAAGAAAGTAATTAAAACCATATAAGTGGAGGACTGCGTCTTAACCTCCTTCAGTTATCTTTTGTTCTGATTCAAATTTATCTACCAGTTAAATCAAAGAAGAGCTAGTAGATAGTTAACTTTAATTAGATCTGTAAGACCTCTGAGTTAAATCTCAAAATAAGGAGTTAAAAGTGGGGGAAGCTTAATTTGGGGGTCACTAGGCCTTTGATTTGTTAGAAGGATAAGATGATCTATAACATTTGATCGTGACTTTATTATTGTTGTGAGTAATTTCAGTCACATCCATTTCTTATTTGGGGTTTTCATGGCAAAGGTAGTTTGCTATTTCCTTCTCCAGCTCATTGTACAAATGAGGAAACTGAGTCAAACAGGGTCAAGTGACTTGCCCAGGGTCACCCAGCCAGAAAATGTCTGAGACCAGATTTAAACTTAGGAAGATAAGTCTTGTTGACTCTAGACCCAGTACTCTATCTTTTGTACCACCTAACTGGCATATGACTGTGAGTGATGAATTATAAACTTGCTTTTATCAAAAGCTTTCTAATCACTTAATCCTACTAGAAGGCTGCTGAAATGGCCAACAGGTAGTTCTGAAGACTCTGTATCCTAGAAGCTAGAAGCAGAGAGGAGCTCTGTACTCACCGTAACATCAGGAAATTGGCAAAAATACTACCTAGAAAGGACATGAATTCCAAGGGAAGCAATTCAATGGCATCACTTGATAGCTATAGTTTTAGAGCAGTGAAAGTATACATTTTCCTTCTGTGTATTCATCATGGCCACAAGTATTCCTTACATACATGTTCCCTAGGTCTGTCCATTGCTCCCCTTATGATGGATGTCTATGTTTATGAGAGAGTATACACCAAATTTAGGTAGTGGGGGTGGGGGGAATAGAGAGAGGGTTAGGGTCTATTTATATTTTCCAGATCTTTAAATGTTTCTACTATGAATTTATCATATCTTCTGACAAACTGGCAAAAGTAAAATGATAAATGTTTATTATAAGCTATAGTTTGAAAAAAGGTAGAGACCCTTGAACCTGGAAGACCCACAAGTTAGGAAGTGTTACCAGATGCTACACTTGTGAATGCTATCTTTATTAGTCTAGAGGCCCCTTGAAGTCATAGCTCATACCAGACTAATTTGTTCTTAGTCTAGCACGGAAATATATGCAAACACACTTAACATATACTTTTCATAGGATTCCATCTCTATAGATAAAAGAATCCTCAGAAGATATTTAGTACAATTCTCTCACTTTAAAAATAAAGACTAATACAGATGGAAAACCTGTATCAGATTGCTTTCTGTAAGGGAGCAGGAGGGAAGGAAGGGAGGGAGGGAGAAAAAACACAGAGTGTTGCAAAAAAAAAGTGATTGGTTAAAAACTACTATTGTATATAATTGGAAAAATAAATAAAATATTTATTTTTTTAAAATCAGAAGTAAGACCCAGAGCACAGAAATGAAATGGATTGTTGCTGTTATTTCATGTCTGACTCTTCATGACCCCATTTTTTATTTTCTTGACAAAGATTGTAGAATGGTTTGCCATTGCCTTCTCCAGTTCTTTTTACACTGGAGGAACTGAAGGCACACAGGGGTTAAGTAACTTGCTTAGGGTCAAATAGTTACTAAATGTCTGGGGCCAGATTTGAACTCAGGTATTCATAACTCCAGGCCTAATGTTCTACCTACTTCATCACCTAGCTGTCTCTTGCTCAGGATTACAAAAGTTCTTAATATCATAGTCAGGATTTGAACCCAGGTTCTCTGATCACAAATGCAGCATTTATGTAATGATAAAATAGTATTATTAATATCATCTCTAAGTCTCAGCTTCTTCATCTATGAAATCAAAGTGCTGACCTAGATAAGCTCTAAGGATTCTACCAACTCTAAATCTAAAAAGTAAGAGAAAAGACAGGCATTGATGACATGGGTTGGGATAGAGCCAGAAGAGAAGAAAAAAGCTAAATGACTAAGGTTTTATAGACATCTCTGGTACTAATGATTGCTCAACCAAGATTTTTTTTTAATTTTTTAACTTTAATAAAGGTTCATTCTGTCATAGTGTGAACTAGAAAGACAGGAAGGCAGAGCAAAGAGAAACCTGACCTTGGGATCTAAGAGTTGTAGGTTCAAGGCTCATCTCTGTCATGTATTACCTGTATAATTTAGCTAACTCTGAATGTAAAACATGTCTTCCACTCTACAGAGAGGCTGAGGGCTAAAGGGGTAAAATGAGGCATTCATTTTCAAACATAGCTATCATGTTGATTTGTTTTGCTTGATAAGACTTAATATAAGGGCTATTCTACTGAGGCAAGAAAGAATCACTGAGAAGTGATAATGAGGTTTAAAAAAGAGATAGAAAGTAATTATAACTAATTTTTTTAAAAAATTTTCTTAATTATTCTTAATTTCTCAGTGCTTCTCAGGAAATTCCTTATCACTAAGTTGCAGAAGAATTGTGAATCTGCTTTAGTTTAAAAAAAAGAAAAAATTGGCTCCAGTATCCTGAGGGCATAATGAAAATGGGCCTCAGGGGATGTAGTATATAAGCCTAGAGAGTGAGCCAACCTACCAAAGAGTATCCAAGTCTCTCTAAACCAAGGGTTGTATGCAGCACTTTGATTTTCAGAGTGCTTTCATGTACATTATCTCATTAAATGATTAAATTCCTTCTAGAAGAGAATGAGGGGCATTTGAAGTTGATTCTGGAAAGAGGATACACTGGATTTGCTTTGTTAAAGGGATTTCAGATTGTGCAGTCTTCTAAGCCATCTGTGTGTGTGTGTGACTTCTCAAAATGAATGTACCAATCCTTGGTGTCTGAGCCAGGATGGGTCTGAAATCCATAGGGAGGCTGCCGGCCCAACTCATTGTTCTTGAGAATCAGAGATGATCTTAGGTTTTATTTGAATCAATAGCCCCACACTAAAACCAGTGTTAGGGATATTAGAATTTAGCTTGAACCTAAACCTTTAAGACATAAATGTCTCTCAATCATAGTCTTTTTGTGACCTGAAGGAATAGGACTGGACTTAAGTTCTGTGTTCAATTCCTTCTTGCCTACAACCAAATTTCTTTTTAGTCCACACACTCTAATTTCTTACCAATCTGCATTTCTACCTATTAACATGATGAAATTAAGGTAAGGAAGTCTCTTCTTTCTCTCCCTCATTTCTGTTCTGAATGGGCAAGAATATTTCACAGTGAATTTCAGTTTGGTTCATTCGAGTTAAACTCAGAATGAATCTTGGCTCTTGCTGAGCTGACAAGGGCAAGCATGGCATAGCAAATAAAGGACTGACCCTGGGGGCAGGAAGACCACCTGCCAAGGAAGTCTAAGACTTTTCCCCTAAGTCATGCCAGATATGTGAACTTATGTAAGTCACTTAACATTGACATTGAAATATGCCTTCTACCTCTCAGCAGAGAGATCATGAGTTAAATGTGTAAAGTCTAGAAGAGAAAAAAAAAGCAAATTAAAACTCTGGTCATTTTTGCTTTTTTTTTTTTTTTTTGCTCTTCTAGACTTATTTGTTAGAAGGAAAATTCTAGTGGGAGAGTGTGGTCATTAGAAAGTGATTTCAGGGTGGCACAGTGGATAGAACACTGGTAGCGCAGTCAGGTGTACCTGAGTCCAAATCCAGCCTCAGACAACTAATTAATTGCCTAGCTGTGTGACCTTGGACAAGTCACTTAACTCCATTGCCTAAATTTTTTTTAATTTATTTTTTATTCTCATTTTGTACAAATGTTTTTTTACATTAATAAAATATTCTTGTTTACAAGTAAACAAAATACCCCTCCCACCATGAATATAGATAGACTTCCTTGGGCAAAAAAAAGTAAAGGGGAGAGAAAAAAAATTAAAATTAAAAAAATAATAGTAATAATTGTAGGTATTGCCAGGTGGCGCAATGGATGAAGCACCAGCCCTGGAACCACGAGCACCCGAGCCCATATCCAGCCTCGTAAACCCAACAATCACCCAGCCGTGTGACATTCAAGCCACCCAATCCCCACTGCCCTGCAAAAACCAAAAAGAAGGAAAAAAAAGACCCAAAATAAAATAAAATAATAATAATAGTAGGGGTGGCTGGGTGGCAGACAGAGCATTGGCCCTTGAGTCAGGAGCACCTGGGTCCAAATCCGGCCCCAGACACCCAAAGATCACCCTGCTATGTGGCCCCAGGCAGGCCACCCAGCCCCACTTGCCCTGCACCCTCCCCCAAATAATAATAACAAAAAATGTGCTTCAGTCTTTGTTCCAACACCAACAACTCTGTCAGCAGGTGGATCGCATTCTTTATGATAAGTCCATCACAAAAGTTACTTCCATATTTTTCCAACGTTGCCATTGCTGATCACAACTCCCTCCTTTCTTATTTCTCCACTACCATGTACTATATTTTCTCTCTCCTTTCACTCTGACTCTGCTGTAGGGTCACTGAGTGGCGCAGCAGACAGATCCCTGGTCCTGGGGCCAAGAAGCCCTGAGCCCCCATACCACCCCTTAGGTCCAGAATCCACCTAGCCCTATGGTCCTGGGCAGGCCTTCCAATCCCAATCCTTTGCAAGAAGTAAAAAAGAAAATGTGTTATATCTGAACACTCTCCCCCCCATGGTCCATCCTCTCCTCCTTTATTCACATCCCCACCCCTTCCCCCTGCTCCCCCCCTCCTTCTTACTCCAGATGTCTATACCCCATTGAGTATATTTGTTGTTTCCTCTCCTAGCCATCTCTGATGAAAGCAAAGGTTCCCTCATTCCCCCTTGCCTCCTCCCTTCCATATCATTGCAATAACTCATTGTAATAAAAAAACTTATTATGTGAAATATCTTAGACTATTCCCCCTCTCCTTTTTCTTTCTCCCACTCCATTTCCCTTTTTTTCCTATTGACTCCATTTTTACACCATATTTTATCTTCGAATTCAGCTTTCTCCTGTGCTTCAACTATAAAAGCTCCCTCTACCTGCTCTATTAACTGAGAAGGTTCATATGAGTATTATCAGTGTCATTTTTCTATGCAGGAATACATGCAGTTCATCCTCATTAAGTCCCTCATATTTCCCCCCTCTCCTCCAATCTCCATGCTTCTCCTGAGTCCTGTATCTGAAGATCAAACCTTCTGTTCAGCTCTGGCCATTCCAAAAGGAACATTTGAAATTCCCCTGGTTCATTGAAAGTCCATCTTTTTCCCTGGAAGAGGACATTCAGCCTTGCTGGGTAGCTCATTCTTGGCAGCATTCTAAGCTTTTTTGCCTTCCAGTATATTGTATACCAAACCCTACGAGCTTCCAATGTAGTTGCTGCTAAATCCTGTGTGATGCTGACTGCAGCTCCACGATATTTGAACTGTGTCCTTCTGGCTGCTTGTAATATTTTCTCTTTGACTTGGGAGTTCTGGAACTTGGCTACAATATTCCTAGGGGTTGGTTTTTTGGGATCTCTTTCTCCGGGGGATCTGTGGATTCTCTCCATTTCTATTTTGCCCTCTGCTTGTAGGTTATCAGGGCAATTTTCCTGTAGTAATTCTTTGAAAATGATGTCAAGGCTCTTTTCCTGATCATGACTTTCAGGTATTCTAATAATTTTTAAATTATCTTTTCTAAGCCTGTTTTCCATATCAGTTGTTTTTTCAATGAGATATTTCACATTTTCTTCTAATTTTTCATTTTTTTGGTTTTGAAGTATTGATTCCTGATTTCTGGTAAATTCATCAATCTCCCTGAATTCTATTCTTTGTCTGAAGGATTTGTTCTCCTCAGAGAGTTTTCTTATCTCTTTTTCCATCTGGCCAATTTTGCTTTTTAAGGCATTCTTCTCCTCAATAACTTTTTGAACTGTTTTATCCATTTGACCTAAGCTGGTTTTTAGTATGCTATTTTCTTCAACATTTTTTTGGATTTCCTTGACTAAGCTGCTGACTTCATTTTCATGTTTTTTCCTGCATCTCTCTCCTTTCTTTTCCCAGTTTTTCTTCCAACTCCCTCATTTGATTTTCAAAGTTTTTTTTGAGCTCTGTCATAGCCTGAGCCCAATTTCTGTTTTTCTTGGAGTCTTTAGATGCAGGACCTTGTGATTCTTCATATTCAGACTGAGTATTTTGATCCTTCTTGGGCTCATTTACAAAATATTTCTCAATAGTCTTCCTTTTGTTTCTCTGCTTGCTCATTTTCCCAGCCTGGGCCTGGTTTTGGGGTGCTTCCTGAGCTTTTGAGACACTCCCACAAGGGTCTCAGTGTGTGAGGCTCTGTCCTCCCTCCTGGTCTGTGAATGACCATAAGCGCCCCCCTCTGCCACGGTGCTGAGGTGGGGGGGGGGGGCTGCTGTTCTATGAGGGAGCCTAGACTGCGATCAGGATCTGAATGTGGTCAGAGCCCCAAAATCCTGTTCCAGAGACAGAGGACAGAGCTCTGCAGTCTCTCTTCACTCCCCTCCCTCAGCTCAATGGGCTCATGCCCTGGAGGCTCCTGCTTAAGGGCTCAGCCTGCTTCTGTTTCCGGATCTGGGCTGCAGAAAGACCACGTGTGCCCTGAGGGCTGGGCTCCACATGCTCTCTCTGGCAGAGGTCCCCTGCTGTTCCCCCACTTTGTGCCTGGTGCTCCTCGGGGTGCAGCTCAGGAGATTCCCCCGCTGCTGTGAGCTGTGACTCCCAGTGCCCTGGGGCTGCCTCCTGGAGGCTGAAGTTCTTTGGCTCTGGCGGGCCACCCCTCTGGCAGGCCGCCCCTCCAACCCTGGGGAGCAGAGCCTTTCTGCTCTTTTCCAGGTTACCTTGAGTAGGAGAACTGCCTCACTGGGTCCCTTTGTGGGTTCTGTCTCTCAAAAGTTTAGTTAGAGTCCTTAGCTTATGAGTTTTATCAGAGAGCTCCTAAGACTCGATCCCTTCTTGTCACCATCTTGGCTCCGCCCCCCCTAAAATTTTTTTAAAGTGATTTCAGTTGTTGTTGAGAAACTTGTTTACCTTAAAGCATTGGAGAAAGAAACAGAATTTGTTTTCATGCTGTCAACTCTTCATGACTCCATTTGAGGTTTTCTTGACAAAGATATTTAAGTAGTTCGTCATTTCCTTTTCCAGTTGACTTTTTCAGATGAGAATACTGTGGCAAACAGGGTTAAGTGACTTCCCCAGGGTCACACAGTTAGGAAGCATCTGAGACCAAATTTGAACTCAAAAAGAGAAATTTATCTGATTTCAAGCCTGGCACTCTATCCAACTGAGGTTGGATTTGAGATGAGAAGAAAGAGGCTATCTGTCTTGGTGATCCCAACTAAAGCAAACAGGGTTACAGGGCTTGCCCAGGGTCACACAGCTGTCTGAATCAGAATTTGAAGTCAGAAAGATGAGTCTTTCTGATGACAGACTCAGTGCTCTATCCACTGAACCACCTAGCTGTTTCAGTTTGGAGAAGGGGTAGTCACTGGAAAATGATAGCCATCTCAAAAAGAGAAAAGTAGCAATATAATCTGTCTCTGTGTGTGTGTGTGTGTGTGTGTGTGTGTGTGTGTGTGTGTGTGTGTGTGTGTGCCATCCCTGAGCTTCTCTGAATCAGTAATACAACACAAACTGAAACTTAACTCAAAACTCTGCCTTCTCGGACTATTTTATGCCACCCTTTATTAATTCTCTGAAATCCTGGGATTTGTTGTATAAGATTAGATGATTACATTCAGTGCAATATAAGCATCCAGCATAGATTCTTCCAAATACTTTCCTAAAGTCAATATTCCAAAAGAAAAAAAAATCTATGCACCAAGTAAATAGTTTGGGCAAAAATTCAAAAAGCAATGTATCTATATATCTGCCATATCACCAGATTTCTAGCAGCAATAGATGGCTAAATTTGGATTTAGACATAATGTCCTAATGAAAATACCAGTCATCAAAATCATAAAAATAAAAATGGCAATGATTTAATGTATTTTGCTCTTCACAATAGGTATGTTCCTGAAATGTTAGGCATAAACTGAATTCTTTCGATATATTAAGTAATAATGAAGTAAATAATATTTAGTAATTTATTCCCCCAAAGAAATCCTCCAGTGAGTCTTTTTCTAAAAGTGAAGAATTTTTTTTAATGCAGCCACTTCCTAGTTTACCTGCATTATTAGTTCAGATTTTCCTCTAGTACATTCAATTCAGCGTTATTAAGCATCAGCTGTGTAATTAGATGCTTGAGATACAAAGCCATACCTTTATACTACTGGACTTCTGTCCAGTATATGTACATTCTGTACATATATAAGTTAATGCAAAATGTATTTCCAAGGGAAAGAGGAATGCCAGTTTTTCTAATCTGCCAGGAAGTTTGTTAACAATAAAACAGGATTGCCAGAAAGAACAATAGAAGGGTAGGGAAGAGTGAAATAAAAGACACTGAAAGGATAGATCTAACAAGGCAGGTATGAGAGAATAGAAAGTGTGATCTGGGAAGGGAACTTTGGCTTAAGCAGCTTAAAATTTGTAGGAACAGATTCTGAGTAGAGTTATAAAGTAGTAGATTTTTCTCACCCTTCACAGTGATGAAAGTAATGTTGGCTTGAGTATTAGACCCCAAAGAAAGAGGTAAAAAGAGCTGGGATGGGGCAGCTAGGTGGTGCAGTGGATAAAGCACCAGCCTTGGAGTCAGGAATACCTGGGTTCAAATCCGGTCTCAGACACTTAATAATTACCTAGCTGTGTGGCCTTGGGCAAGCCACTTAACACCATTTGCCTTGCAAAAACCTAAAGAAAAAAGGGGGGGGGGGGGGCGGGACAGGAAGGCAGATTCTCTCTGATGGTAAAAAATCAAGGGAGTTCTGGAGCGATAATTATCTGGAGATCAGAACGGGGTGAGCCAAGCTTGAGGTGCTCATCCTCAGCTATCAGAGAAAATTTATTCCTTCCACATTTATAACACAGATGGATTATAACTGGAAAGGGTTATCTTTTACTAAATGAAATATGTGCACAAAGGGGTTATAACTGGCCAGAGGATTCCCAGTCAGTTAGTCAACAACATTTAAAATTGGAAGCAGCCCTACAGGTTATCCAATATAAACCCCTTCTTTCTGTAGATGAAGAAACTGAAACCTAAGGATGTTAAGTGACTTGCCCTGTTAATAAGCATCAGAGGTGAGCACTCAGAGTCAGAAGTGATTCCCCTATATCATACACCTGCCTTCTGAGGATAAGCATTCTTTTCCTTAGCCACACTTTCTCACTTTTATCCTAAAGTAGAGATTTCCAACTGGCAGATCAGAATCTACCTTCAGAGCTCAAACATACAGATTTCCAAAGTAACTAAAGTGGTCACATTTCTTGGTCCAGAATTCCTAGCAAGCAGGGAAATAAACCCTCAGGCATTACCCACTGGCTTATCTGCTCCATCCAGAGAATTCACTGTTAGCCCTCCCTTTCCCCCCTTGTCTCTCCTCTGGTTCTGAACTTTACTGGAAGCCATCTCTCTCATATAGCAGTTAACTATCAAGTCTAATCTGAATGATCTAAAACTTTAGGTGAAATAAATAATTGCATCCCATCACAAAAAGGATAAAACTCTCTATAAGAAGGTAAAATCACATTCAGTTTTTCTAGAAGAAATCATTGGAGGTATTAATTTACAGCCTAATAGGAAAACATGGTATAATGAATAGAGAGCTGAACTTGGATTCTTGTGGCCAGGATCTGAGTGAAATTCTCTCACCTACAAACTGAATAACCTTAGACAGTTGTGTCATCTTCCAGAGAGATCAAAGAAAGAGGGACAATGACAAAGAACTGGAAGCCAAAAGAGTATCCATCAATAAGGGGATGATTGAAGAAATTATGGTATATGAACAACACAGAATACTACCATGCCATAAGAAATTATGGAAGAGATAGTTTCAGAGAAATCTGGGAAGACTGTATGAGCAGATTCAGAGTAAAATGAGCAGAACCAGAACAATAAATGCAATAAGAACATTGAAAAACAAACAACTCTGAAAAACTGATATAAATGAAATGACCAGAAAACTCCTGAAAGAAAGGTGATGGACTCAATATGCAGAATGAAACTCTCCTGTTTGGATGTGTCTGGGAGTGTGTTTTATTTGATTATGCATATTTTTGGCACTAATTTTGCTTTGCTTTGCTTTTATGTAATCAAGAGGGAGAGCAGAGAAGAGAGTGAAGAGAAAAGATTCCCACACTCCTCCCTAAAAAAAAGAGATGAGAACAGAAGGAAACACAGACAAGGACATCTTTCAAAAGTTACATGCTGAATTGATTAAATATTTTAAAGATATCAAATTCTACAAAATAGAGATTTACAGCTCCATGTATAATCCTATTCTGTTCCGTATTGTTTATGAAAATGATTATCTTATAAAGTGTAAAGTTCAAGATTTTTAAAAAGAACTAAATATGTTAAAAAGCTGCTTCATTTCTCCAAGTTTTAATTTTTCATTTGTAAAATAAGAGTAATATTTTCACTGCCTATTTCAAAAAGTTGTTTTGAGGATGTAAGATTTGCAAAATGCTTGTTGTGAGGAAAACATTTTGCAAATCTTATATCCTGAAGAAATGTTAAATCATCAGCCTAACCTAATAGCAAGAGAAAATGAAAATGATGACAAGAGGCCAAGCTTAGGATAAATCAACCTTCTGATAAAGGAGACTCCAAGACCAAGTGGCAGCCTCTGTGATTGTTCTAAATGTTAACATCCACATAACTGGGCACCACTTATTCAGTTATATCTCTCTGTGCTTCAATCTTTTTAAAATGGAAACTACAATTTTCACTCTACCTTCATTTATTATATTTGCCATAATATTCATGTAGCTCCCCTCATTCCAATGTATCCAGAGAAGAGAAGCTCCTTACTTAGAGCCTTTAAGCATAGGATGACTAATTATTGACCTAGACAGGAATAAGGAATAGATCTGTGATTTCATAAATATGGGGAACTCCTGAATGAACAAATTTCTCCCCAATATAGTTCAGTGCTTTCTTTGCAGCATATAGTTACAGAGAATTACATATGGCATCAAAAGTTTAAGAACTCACCCATTATCACATAGCCTACATACATACATAAATACATATAGCCACATATCAGGAGTAAGACTTGAACCAAGGTCTTCTGGTTCACATGGCTCAAATGAGCCTTCTAATAAAATGGAAGACTACCAGGTCTTATCATCTGACCTAGTTGAATTTTCTTTTATCTGCTGTCTCTACCAATTAGATTATGACCTTCTTATGGGGGGGGATGTTTTACCCCTCCATCTGTATCCCCCATTTTTGGCACATAGTAATTCTTAATAAAAGTTTTCTCACTTATTAATTTATTGATGCATTAACCCAGGACAGCTCTCTTTTCACTATGGCAAACTGTCTCTTAAACCCCCCCCCCAAGAACTCTAATCTTGAGATACAATCAAGAGTAGACTCTTAGGTCAAACCCACACCTGAAAATATGGATCTCCTCTTTTCACCTCATGAAGGGTCACCCATCTTCTTTTTGAAGAGCTCCACTGAGGGGAAATCAACACTATATCCTGAAGCAACCTCTTCCATTTTTGGATGACTTTGGTTTTGGGTGGGGTTTTTGAAGTCAAAGCCAAAATTTGCTTCATATATTTCTACCCATTGTTCCTAATTCTGTCCTCTGGGATTATACAGATTATCATTGTCCCCACCATGCCCAAGTATCCCTCATAAAATGTTACCTAACTCCATGCTAAGTTGAACATCCAACAGGGTAAGGAGCAGAGGATTTACTCCTCTCAGGGAAGAAAACAGTCCTCCAGTATGTAGCTAGAGCTGCCCATCTTTTGTTTGCTTGGCTTTGATTCAAGGAATGAGTCAGCAGTGCCTCAATTCAGAAATGCTTACAATGTTGAACTTTATTAAAATCCACATTTAGGCTGCAGAAAAGGCAAGAACAGCAGTCATTTATATGGACATTGATTTTATTAAACCTAGTTTTATTTTTATTCCTGTTCCCAAACTGCTGGAAGGGGGGATGGGGTAGATTGCTTTTAGTTTGTGTCCTCTCATCTATAAATATTTATCTTCATATAAATATACAGACATATATTTTTATATATTCTTGTGGTGTATGAGTGTGTATATGAACTAAAATTCCATTTCTAATTCTTCCTGAATGCATTCTTCTAATCTGTCTCCCCTAATTAGGTTTTCTAAAAAAATAGCTCCCTCCCTGCAATGAAAGTTCTAAATGTATTAACTGTCTTATTGGCCTCAAAATGCCAATAGCATTTCCTTTCTGCTGACCACCCCAAGCTATAAGGCTGCTTGAGACAGGCTAGGGACCCTTCATGACATAATCTATTGAGTGCTTTAAGTAATGTTCTCTAGCATTAAGAGGAAGGTTTAAAAAAAAAGGTAAAATTTTATCAGTCAGCATCCTAATTATACCTGCCCAAATTCTGCCTTCTCATAATTAATATAAACCTTCTTAGGATAGTTTTAGAAGAAAAATCAAAATTGGGTCAGAAAAGTGGCACAGTGGCTAGAGCACCAGCCCTGGAGTCAGGAGGACCTGAGTTCAAATCCTATCTCAGACTAATAATTACCTAGCTGTGTAACCTTGGGCAAGTCACTTAACTCCATTGCCTTATAAAAAAATCAAGATGGCTCAACTCAGGGCAACAGAGGCAGCCAACCCCAAACTTATCTCCAACAGCAGCAAGAATTGACAGGGGAGATATCTCATCAAATCTATTGCTATTTCTGTTACTGGAGGTATTTGCAGTCTCCCCACTCACCACCACTACCACCATGGGACCCCCATAATGGTCATTTTGTCATAAAAATGTTTCCAGGACCCAAGTTGAGTGAAATGGTATGAAAGGAAAGATATAAATCTAAGCAGCAAATATGTGATTCAGTGGATAGAGTGCCAGACTTAGGGTCAGGAAGACCCATCCTTCTGAGTTAAAATATGACCTCAGATAGTTCCCATCTATGTGATCCTGAGCAAATCATTTAACTCTGTTTGCCTCAGTTCCTCAACTTTCAAAGGAAATGCCAAATATTCTAATAACTTTGCCTAGAAAACCCTAAATAGTGTTATAAAGAGTCAGACACAACTGAAAAACAGCAAGTCTAAGGAAAAAAGAACTCACAAAATCAGAGGAATTCATTTTTGAAAGAAATGTTAGAGGCATCTAGTCTACACCACCTGAGAAAGAATTTGTTCTGCAGCATACTTAAAGAGTTTCAATTTATTTCGAATACATTCAGAGAGAGAAAACCAGCAATATCTTCTAGATAGCCCATTCTAATTTTGGACAATCCTGATTATAAGGAAGTCTTTCTTTATACTAAGCCTTTCCAACTTTCCAATTTCCTATACTCCTAGCTCTGTCTTCCAGAACCAAATAGAGCCAAACTAATACTTCTTCCATATGACAGTCTTTAAAATAATTAAAACTGCTATCATTCTCCCTGTCAGTCCTCTCATCTCTGAGCTAAATATTCCCAATTCCTCTAACTAGTCCTCATCTGTATAAAGTCAAGGCTCTTTATCATGCTATGAACAGTTCTTCAGGGTTCTAATTAAAATGTGGTGTCCAGAACTAATTCGAGTACATAAATATAAACTAACTAGACAGAATACAATGGATATGAGCATTTATGATGAAACAGGTTACCTATATCCTGATAGAGAAATGGTCTCAGGATACAAACTTAGACATTTTTTTGGATATGGTCATTGTGGAAATTTGTTTTATTTATTTATTATTATTTCTTATTTTTTATTTATTGCATTTTCTGTTTGTTTTTCTTTTTTCAAAGGGAAATTGGAAGGAGAAAAAAATAGGTTTTTGTTCATTAAAAAAATAAATTAAAGAGCAATTAGGTGGCACAGAGCAGCAGAGCAGCAGTCCTGGAGTCAGGAAGCCCTGAATTCAAATTTGGTCTCAGATACTTATCTATGTGACCTTGGGCAAGTCATTTAACCCCCTTGCCTTACGTGAATAAATGAATGAATGAATGAATAAAATTTAATCAAAAACAAGGCTAAAATGGCATTATCATTCCTTTAGTCTTAGATACTAAGCCTACTCTTCCATTTCCAGCCCTAATTCTGTGTTCTTAAAGAGCTTTCACACAAAAATGACAGGGTTAGCAAGTATCAGTGCTGTGTACCTTTAGACTAGCTAATTCAGAGAATGTTTCTACCTTTGTAACCTAAGGCAAATCATTTTTCATCATTTAGAAAATAAAGAGGTTAGATCAACTGATCTCCAAGTTCTAATTCATCCAGTTCTAACATCTTTTGGTCATCTGATTCTATTAATAAGATTTATGCCATAGGTTCTGTTTAATATAAATTAATTAGGTTCCAGACATAAATACCTCAGTTGCCCCAAAACAGACTACTCAAAAGCTTGGTCAACCATCTTGTAAATGCATATTTTCTTCACAAGAGAGACCAAGTGACAGAACAGACAACTAAGGCCAAATTCTATTGCTACCATCTATACAAATAATTTAAAATCTTAGCTTGTAAGTTGAGTCAGAAGTGGTATTTCTGGGCAATCATCTGGGCTTTGGTAATTAGAGTGTTTTAAAACTCCTTATAACTCATGTCTTATAACACCATTCTTCCCATTACTCGCCCTTCTGCCTTCTATTCCCTAAGAAAGAATAAGATGAAGGTAGAGGAGTTAGTGACATATTAAAAAATACTGGGAGCAGGTTGGTGGCACAGTGGACAAAGCACTAATTCTAAAGTCAGAAGGACTTGAGTTCAAATTTGGCCTCCAACACTTACTAACTTTGTGACCTTGGGCAAGTCACTTAACCAATTGCCAGAAAGAAAGGGAAGAAGGAAGGAAGAAAGAAAAGAAAAAAAATAATGACTTTCATTTCTCCTATAGAATGCAAACCTCTTAAGTGTAGGACCTATTTTGTTTTCATATTTGTCCCTCCAGCATCTGGCACGGTATCCAGTATATAGCAGACCCTAACTAAATTATTTTTGATAAAACCTTTCTAAAAGACTGGAAAGATTTCTGCCTCCTTTATATCATGCCAAGCCTACCCACTATCCAATTCTAAATACAATAGGAAAATCAGTAAGACCTTCAAATCATCTCATTCAACTCTCACTTTTCAGATTTGGAAGCCGAGGCCCAAAGAAAGTGCTTTGCTTAAGATCACATTGGCAGAATTGGAAATCAAGTAAATATCCTTCAATTGGGGAATGGCTTAGCAAACTGTGGTATACGTGTGTCATGGAACTCTATTGTTCTATTAGAAACCAGGAGGGATGGGAATTCAGGGAAGCTTGAAGGGATTTGCATGAACTGATGCTGAGTGAGATGAGCAGAACCAGAAAAATACTGTACACTCTAAAAGCAACATGGGGGTGATGATCAAACTTGATTGACTGGCTCATTCCATCAGTGCAACAATCAGAACAATTTGGGGCTGTCTGCAATGGAAAATACCATCTGTACCCAGAGAAACAACTGTGGAGGTTGAACAAAGACCAAGGACTATTACATTTAATTGAGAAAAAAACTGATATCTTATTGTCTGATCTTGCTATTTCTTATACTTTTTGTTTCTTTCTTAAGGATATGATTTCTCTCTCATCACACTCAATTTGGATCAATGTATACCTTGGAAACAATGTAAAGACTGACAAATTGCCTTCTGTGAGGGGTGGGGGAAGGGAAGTAAGATTAGGGGAAAGATTGTAAAACTTAAAATAAATAAAATCTTTAAAAATTTTTTAAAAATATCACATTGGCAATAAGTAAAAGAGCCAAGATTTTAACTGATTTCTCCCATTCCAAATCCACTGTTTTTCCATTATAAATACTAAATGTCAAAACATAAGTGTTAGACAATCTGGGGTCTTTGAAATCCCAAACTGCCTTTCTTTTAAGGATGGCAAACATTAGGCAATCTGGGGTCTTTGAATCCTCAAACTGTGTTTTTTAAGGCACAGAAAAAAAATTTTGACTTTCTCAATTTAATTACTCATATACCAACTCCCCTGATTTGTATGTATCTCTCTAGAGCCAGGGCACCACCTAGCATCTGATTCTCTCCATCACAGACCAGCTACAAAGTACTAATCAGCTACTTTTAAATCAAGAAATTATTATTACATACTCATAATGAGCAAGGCTCCCAACCAGTCACTGACATGATTCTGTTATTCTGTTATCCTTTATAAAGACCAGGTATAAGGGTATACCTCCCCCCAGATGCCAGAACTTAATCATATATATTTATATATATATATATATATATATATATATATATATATATATATATATAAGATTAAAGGGGAAAAATTGTCCTCATTTTCAAAAATAGAGATAAGGTCAGACTTTGTAAGAGCTGACCCTAGGCTAGGGTCATTTTTGTCTTAGTTTGTGCTAAATCAGGTGCTTTGTATATAGTTGGAAATTAATAAATCTTTGTTGAATCTCTCTGCTGTCTTTTTGTGGTTTTCCCCTCCTTGGAGGTCTTTAAGCAGGTCCTAGATCACTCACTACTCAGAGGACACATGAAAGTTTAGGAGCCGTATTAGATGGCTGCTGAGATCCTTTCCGACTATGAATGCCTATGATTCTCACTAATTCTGGTCTGTTATCCTTTATAAAGACCAAGTATAAGGGTATACCTCCCCCCAGATGCCAGAATTTAAGTCATCCTCCATGTGCTGTCTTTGGGCATTTGCACAGAAACCTTAACAAAGTCCCATACATGCTTTCAATGGGGATGAATATGCTCTATAAAAGGAGACATTTTCAAGATATAGTTCATTCTTCAGTCTTTTCAACCTTAACTGAACTGCTTCTGGTTGCACACACCTTTGATACTTCTCTTTTTCTTCCTCCTTTACTACCAAGCATTCTTGCCAACTATGTTTTTTTCAAAAAAGCACCTGGTTACCTCAGTCTTTGGGGCACTGCTTTTTCCTTGCCCCTGAAGGAGAAAAAACTAAAAAAGAATCTCTGCCATAAGAGCCTATTAAATTTTTCATCACTTACAAAGCTCATGTTCTATCAAATATTGCTTTGTCCTCAACATTCTTAATGTCTGTCTTCATAAGCCCTAAATGCCAAACTAAGGAATTTGAGGTGGAAAGTTTTCGTAAAGGGGAAGGGCACAATGAAGAGGGTATCATAAAAATAATTGTTTAGTTCTTTCATCCAGGATGGGTCCAGTTCCAAACAAAGCTCACAAACTTGGGTTGGTATAAATCAGATATAGGACTCCACTAGTGTGGGGAAACAGTGCAGATAACTTCCTTCTGAAGTCTTCCATTTTATACATGCCAAGTGACTGGTGTAAAAATTTTGCAGGATCTTCAACCTTCTATGTACTTCCATAAGATTGTTCAAGATGCTTCTCATATGAAGCAGAGGGCCTAAGGTAGAGGGTAGGAATTGAATGCAAGAGGAAAAGAGAAAATATCTTCATTACTAGAAGTTTTATTGTCAACTAGTAACACAGAAGAATCCATTTGAAATCCATTTGAAAGCTATCAGTCCAAGTTTTTAGTATCTTTTTTAATAGTGATTATAGTAAGACCATATAAATATGGTTCAATAGCTGACAAAGAGCCAAACAAGATTAAACAACTGAATAAGAGCAAAAGAACATTAGAACATAATCACTACCATCGTCATTTCCACCCCATCCCCAGGCCATCCCAAATACATGTATGGGTGTGTATGACTTTGAGCATAGAATATATAATGTCAGAGTTGGAAGGCACCTCAAATCAATCTTCTAGTTTTATTATCCCAGAGGAAGAAAACAACTTGTTGAGAGTCACACAGGTGGATTTCTAGCAAAGCACTATAGTCCTACAAGTATGAGGACACTGGAGATCAGTGGATATAGAGCCCTCAACTCTTGTTGATTCATATCTCTGGGTATGGGAGATCAGTGGGTAAAAATAAATCCCAATATCTATTTTACTCTAATTCCTGAGGATTATGACTATATATGGTAGAGATTAGTCCTTAAAAGAGAGAGACAATGGAAATGCTGAGGAAAAAACAAATAAGCAAGAACAAAGAGGGAAGGGTGTGAGGAGTCCTGCTTTGCCCATACATAGAGAACTGTTTTATTACCTTTGTGGTAAAAAATAGGGATGGTGTCCCCCTTTCAGCAACCCCTGCCAGCCACAGCCTTGACACTCAAAAAACTTTTTTCACCTCTCTGTCAGAATTTTTCTCATTCTCTTCCCAGTATGCTTGTTCATATTTATTTTTTCACATTTTCTTTTTTCCCCTCTTCCTTTAGAAGGATACTGACCTTTTAGACATAGTCACAACCGCTGGGTTGTAAGTAGACAAGAATGGGTGGGGGGTTCTATATCCACTAATCTCCAATGTCTTCATACTTGTGGTAAAACTATAGTGCCTTGCTCTGAAGTCACCAACTTCCTATGAGACTCTGGACAAGTTGCTTTCTTTCTCTTTGACTATAAAACTAGAAGACTGATTTGAGGTCCCTTCCAACTCTAACATTATATATTCTATGTTTATATTCATACACACCCATACATGTATTTGGCGTGACTTGAAGGAGGGCTAGAAATGGCCGTGGTAGTGATTATTCATTTATTGTTGTTCAGTTGTTTAGTCTTGTCTGACTCTGCCATAGCATGCCAATACTGGCCGTGGAGTTTTCTTGGCAAAAACATTGGAGTGGTTTGCTATTTATTCTTCAGTGAATTAAGGCAAACAGAGGTAAAGTGACTTGATCAGGTTCCCACAGCTATTGTTTGAGGTTGGATCTGAACTCACATCTTACCTGACTTTAGGCTCAGTTCTCTACCCAACTGATTTATTTAGCTGCCTCTAGTCAAGATCTAAAAATCATCCCTTTGGAATAGAATTGAGACTCTCAGGTCTGAATTGCTTAATATTGACTACTAATGAAATAGGAATCAAGAATATCTCAGTCAAAGACTAGTTCTGAGACCCACTGAGCCACCTCACTAACTCCAAGACAATTGAGGCTAAGTGATTTGGCTAGGGTCACACAATTAATATGTGTCTGATGTTAGACTCGAACTCAGATCTTTCTGATTCTCTATTCACTGATTCATCTAGCTGTGCCCTCCCCCAATGTTCTACATTCTATATTTTATCATTCTGTGACCTGTGGGCCTCTTTTCCTCCAATTTCTTCTCAATAAAGCTCCTGGAACTTTTCATATCTAAAAAAGAAAGGAGGGGAAAGGAAAGGTCTAGAATCTCTCTAGCTACTTCAGTAGACCTCCCTGGCATTGGAAGGAGCAGTAGTCCTCCTAAAAACCCAGAGATAATAGGATAGAAGTGTAATTCAAAGGAGATAGAAGTGTAATTCAAAGGGAAAAGTTCTGGATCTGGAGTCAGATGACCTAGATTCTGCCACTTAATCATTTGCTCTCTTTGATTCTCATTTAGAAAATGGTTCAGGGGCACCTTAAAACCTTCTAGAATTCCTGGATCCATTCCTGGATCCATTTTAGTTTTAAACATTCCCAGGGCTTTCTGACCTTTCCTCTACCTCTTTCACTCCCTGCCCTGCATTATAGTTACATTTGATTCTGCTATGATACCTGTTTTGAAAACACAAATTTGCTCCAACTCGTTTGATATGTTAGGAAATAATATGAGCATAATTTGAATTTCTCATTTGCTTATGCAAAATTTCATTTTCAATAAACAATGAGAATACAGAAAATGGAACCCCTTCATAATAACCCACAAGCTGTAATGCTTCTGATGCTTCTTCCACAAGAAAATTCCAGTCTTTTTCAAATGGCAATATTCATTGTATATATATTCTGATGCAATAGAAATTATGGTCAGAAGAAGACAAGTTCACATTCATATGTTCCAATTTCCCCTTTTATCTTTTTCCAGGACCTATATTCTGGAGGTATGATCCTCTCAGTTATAGCTGTTTTTCCAGCCTGGTGAGAAAAAGGCTAAGCAAATTCAAATTATGCTCAGGTCCTCCTGATTCCAGGGCCAGTGCTCCATCCACTATACCACCTAGCTGCCCCTATATTTATATATTTATATATATATTCTTAACCATTTAACATATGTAAATCTAAACAACCATTTTTATTAGAGTCCTAATTTTTAATGTGTTACTGATAAAGCTCTTGAGTTTTGTGACCTTAATCCCATTTTCCCTATAAATACTATTAGGGTTTTTATTATGTAGTTTGTAAAATGTAATTAGTTTTCAAAATGTAAATGTTGTTATACCAGAAATCACTGTATCTGTGTTCATGATACAATATAGTAGCTATAACACAATGGATCGAGTGCTGGACTTGGAGTTAGGAAGATGTGACTTCAAATTTGGCCTCAGATACTTATTTAACCTCTGTTTGACTTACCTTGCTGTACTATAAAATGGGGATAATAATAGCACCTGTCTCTCAGGTGCTATTGTTATCAAATGTTAAGAGGATCAAATGAAATAATATTTTTTAAAGAAAAAAAATACTTAATATAGTCCCTGGAACATCTGCTTTTCAGTCATGTCTGACTCTTCATGACCCCATTTGGGGTTTTCTTGACAAAGATATTCATCTTCTGCAGCTCATTTTACAGATGAAGAAACTGAGTCAAACAAGGTTAAGTGATTTGCCCAGTGTCACATGACTAAGAAGTGCTTCAGATTAGATTTGAACTCAGGACAATAAGTCTTCCTTACTCCAGGCCTGGTCTGGCATTTTATCCACTGGATCACCTAGATGCCCTAAGTTCCTTTACCTATTTTTTTTCTTAGTCCTATTTAGTACCTTTTTTCAAAACTTCTTAATCCTATTTTGTACCTTTATGCAAAAATTCACCCACTAGTTGTATAGGATAAATTGCGAACACCCTCAGAAAGGCAAGCAAAAATTCTAACCTTTCTTTAGTGGAATGAACTCAATAGAATGAAAAAAGGAAAAAAGAGCAGAGAGCTCCCCCAAGCAGAATTAAGGGAGAATGCACCAATATGAGAGAAGAGGAAAAGAAAATAAGGCCATGCTTGCTTGTGTTTTTTGTATCCACAATTCTGAAGTTTCCCTAGTGTGCTGCCCCTTCCTGGTGCCAGCTGGAGTTCTGCTCTGTCCATTGGACCTCCAGTCTGGTGAAGATTTTATATAAGTATTTTTTTTAAAAAACCTCTGGAGAAGAAAAATATGTCCTAGGTCATTTAGGGCAAAACTTAACTTTGCTCTAAAAATGTCATTTTTGAATCTTATGAAAGTTACATGGACTTCTTTCTTGTTTTTTAATCCCCATTTTTTTTGTTTAAATCCTCAAAAACTCAAAGAACTTACTGAGCTAGTTCATGAATGTTTATGCTTACAAAACTACTCTTTTTCTAACAATTTAGTAGCTAACATATATATAGCAACTAAATTTTGCAAAACACTTTACATATATTATCTCATCTAATCCTCATAACATACTTCTGAGGAAGAAGTATTTTTATTCTCATGTCGGAGATGAAGAAATTGTGCCTAAGAAAAGTTAAGTGATGTGGACATGGTCACATAGCTAGTAAGTGTCATGGGTTGAATTCAAAGTCAGATCTAATACATTCCACTCTGCTAACTATGTTTAGACTAAATGGAAGGTAACATCAGCTAGCAGTTGGGGAAGACTTCATGCAGAAAAGGAGGTTTGAGCTGAATCTTAAGGAAGTCAAAGAAACTAAGAGACAAAGTTAGGTGTGGGGGGGACAGTCAATCCAAAGGAAGGTGGGATGTCATATGTTAAGAACAAGTGTACCCACATAGCTGGTAGTGAAAATGTATGGAGAGTCAAATGAGTTGACATTATTAAAGTGCTTTGCAAATCTGAAAATTATGTAAAACTAATCTTTATTGCTATTATTGTTATTCTATGTATATATACATGTAAATATATATTTAAGTATATTTTATACTATATATAAATGTATATTCAACAAATCTCATCCTTACATATATATACATTTATATATTTGCATGTATGTAATATATGTAAATATATATTTTATATAAATTTATGTTATATTTGAGTTTATGTTAGCATATACTTTTGTATATTCTAATATATATATAAAATATATAAGTATATAAATATACACTTCTTATTCCTGATGTTCAGTTGATTTAGTCATGTTTGACTCTTGGTAATCCCATTAGGGTTTGTTTTTTTTTTAGCAAAGATAATGCCATTTCCTTCTCCAGCTCATTTTATAGATCAGGAAACTGAGACAAATTGGGTTAAGTGATTTGTCCAGGGTCACACTACTAATAAATGTCTGAGATTATATTTGAACTCAGGGAGTTTAAATGACTCCAAACCCTGAACTCTGCTCTATGGCATCACCTAGCTGCCATATTAATGATCATTCTTCAAAGTCTCTGTGTAATCTTCAAAGATCAGTTCAGTTGATACCTTCTTCTTGAAGCCTTCTATGATACCTCCTGTCTATTTTTATCATTCTATCCTTTTTCAAACCCTGATCCCAATTCCATCTCCTTTACTTTTTGGCCTATATTATGTTTCAAGTCAATTCTCCTATTACATTTGCTTTGAAAATACAAAGTTGTTCCAGTTTGATTGATATATTAGAGAACAATTTGAGCATTATTTGAATTTCTCATTTGCTTATGCAAAATTCCATCTTTGAGAAACAGTGAGGATGAAAAAAACAGAATCACTTCACAATAACCCCACAAACTGGGATGCTTCTGATGTCCATTTTTACAAGCAAATTTTGGGTCTTTTTTCTAAGGGTCATATTCATTGTATATTTATTAATATATAATAATATATCATCTATGATACATGTTATATAATATGTAAACATTTATGTATAAGGATGAGGTTCTTAGAGTAAATATATTTTGTAATATGTATAATTATATATGCAAATATCATTATATTATTATAAGCAATAAATAATATATCCATATTAAATATATGTGTATACACACAGAATAACAATAACACTTATGTTGTTTTGAGCTTTGCTAAGCATTTTACCAATGTCAACTCAACTGACCATCATCTGCACATAATAAATTTCATATAGATGAATACATAATATAAAACTGGAAGCTTAGAGGATGCCTATCAGTTGGGGAATGGCTGAACAAATTGTGGCATGTAATTAAGATGAAATGATATTCTGTTGTAAGAAATGGTGAACAGGGTGCTCTCAGTAAAAACTACCTAAGTAGATGCAATGGGAAATGTACTATATACAAAGTAACAGCAAAGTTGTAGGATGATTAGCTGTGAATGATTTACCTTTTCTCAACAATACTGTGATCCAGGAGAACTCTGTAGGACTTAAGATCTTAAAATAAAGAAAACTATTCAAACAAAGAATGGATGAATGTCAGAATGGATGGTGTCTGAATACAGATTGTAACATTTTTTTTACTTTATTTTTCTTGAGATTACTTTTACTATTGTGGTAATATTTTTTCATGACTTCACATTTTTAACCTATATCAAATAACCTACTTTCTCAATGGAGTGGGTGGGACTGGGGTGGGAGGAAGGGAGAAAATTCAAAACCTAAGGTTTTTTGTTTGTGTTTTTGCAAGGCAAATGGGGTTAAGTGGCTTGCCCAAGGCCACACAGCTAGGTAATTATTAAGTGTCTGAAGCCAAATTTGAACTCATGTACTCCTGACTCCAGGGCCGGTGCTCTATCCACTGCACCACCTAACCACCCCAAAACCTAAAGTTTTAAAAGTGAATGGTGAGAAGTGTTTTTTTCATATAACCAGGGATAAATAAACTTTAAAAAAAGAAGAAAAATTTGGGGAGATCTGTTAGTTATCTTCAAGAATTTGAAGTTTTTTCTTGCGGTAATAGAATGAAATTTATTTTCCTTGTCTCTAGAAAGGGGTAAGAGGTAGAAGTTAGCAACAATGATTTAAGTGGATATAAGGAAGAACGCAATAATTTGATTTATCCAAAAGCAAAATGAACTGCCTCCAAGATGGCAGGTTACAGGTAACCAAAGATCTTCAAGCAAAAACTAAACAAATACTGGACCGGGATGTTTTAATACTGAATCTTATTCAGCTAAAGGTTGGACTAGACAGCATCTGAAATGCCTTCCATTCTGAGATTCAGTGGTTCTGTGGCTTACACCTTTCAATTATAGATTTAATGTAATTTTAGTTAAGAAAAATCTTATTTTCTTCCCTCCTATCTCAATTCCCTTCCCCTCTAACAAAAAAAAAAAGAGGAAATACAAACCCTTATAATATATGTGCATAGTAAGGTAAAACAAATTCCTATATTGCCGGGTCTCATTCTACATCCTGAGTTTATTGCCTCTCTGGCAGGAGGCAGGTCACTTCATCATCAGTCTTCTGAAATTGTGAGTGGTTATTACTTTAATTACAATTCTTGAGTCTTTCACAGTTGTTTGTCTATAATGTTTCTATTACCATATAAATAGTTTTTCTTGCTCTGCTCATTGCATTCTACATTAGTCCATACAAGGCACAAGATTCTGTTACTTTTGGTGCAGCTAGGTGGTGCAGTGGATAGAGCACCGGCCCTAGAATCAGGAGTACCTGAGATCAAATCCAGACTCAGACACTTAATAATTACCTAGCTGTGTGGCCTTGGGCAAGCCACTTAACCCCATTTGCCTTGCAAAAACCTAAAAAAAAAAAAAAGATTCTGTTGCTTTCATTTGCCATAATTTGTTCAGCTTTGAGGGCAGGAACTGTCGTTTTGTCTTTTGATCTCCAACATTTAGCATAGTGCTTGGCATGTAGCAGATATAAAACAAAATACTTAGCAATTAACTAACTAATATGCATTTTAAATATACATACATACATATATATATATATATATATATATCTTTAAAGTTCCTGTTGAAATGAACAATATTCAAGTTAATACCATCCTATGGCATTATCACAGAAACTAGGTGAAGCACCAGGAC
This sequence comes from Macrotis lagotis, assembly GCF_037893015.1. Classification (NCBI taxonomy): domain Eukaryota; kingdom Metazoa; phylum Chordata; class Mammalia; order Peramelemorphia; family Peramelidae; genus Macrotis; species Macrotis lagotis. The sequence goes on along the minus strand of NC_133666.1, from coordinate 123,140,627 downwards.
CTGGAGATAGGAGGACCTGAGTTCAAATCAGACCTTGGACACTTAATAATTACCTAGCTTTGTGTCCTTGGGCAAGTCACTTAACTCCATTGCCTTTAAAAACTAAAAAAAAAGAAAAGACAGGTCACAAGAAGACTAAGAAATCACAGGAGTATATATCCAGAGTTTGGAAAAATGACAAAGGATATCTAGTTTGATTCCTTCGTTCCACGAGGAGGGAAACTGAAGTCACTTAGCCAAGTGATCAGCTGCCCAAAATCACTAGATTTCCAAGGAATTTGCATATAAGATATCTGACACCAAATCCAGCACTCTTAGTATACTATTTGCTGAAGATGGAAAATCTAGTTCTCACTGAGGTCAAGGGGAACATAAGGATGATCATAAAACAATTTTAAGGAACTAACTACTTGGGAGGAAAGATTCCTAAAAGAGAAGAAGTAATATGGGAATCAAGGATGAAACCTTGAAGGTCAATTTCTACTACATCACTATTTTACCAAAAACTGACACTGATTCAAATCTGTCCTCAGAAACTTAATAATTGCCTAGTTGTGTGACCTTGGGCAAATCACTTAACCCCATTGCCTCAAATAAATAAAATAAATAAAAAACTGACCCTGAGCAATGATAGCATTGACAATTGCAATATATGAAGTTTCAAGACATGGAGTCTAGAGCTAGCATTTTTTTCCTAATTTGAATCTTTTCGGAAAGGAACAGTAGGAGATGAGGACAGCACAGGTATTAAAAAGAGAGCTATATCAGCTTATCATCCCTCTTTTTTTTTTAACCAATTGACTTTTTCCTGCTATTTGGGGTAGGTGAATAATTGACTTCTGTGTAATATAGAACAATGGTGTCAAACTGAAATAGAAAAAACACAAATACATATATAAGGATTCTTGTTGGCTATATAATGATTTGGTTTCAAAATGTAATATCACATATATTTTGTAAAATTTTCATTTTTTTTATTGAATATTTTCCAGTTACAGTTTGGTTCAGACAGCCCTCCTGAATGTGGTGGGCTACGTGTGAGCCACATGTCACATATTTGACAGCCATTTGTAGACCATCCATTGGACCCAGTGACCTTGGACTTGTGGCTAACCTCTGGAAGCCTATTTTCTTCTTCTGCACAATGAGGGATTTGGATGGGAAGATTCCTCCCAAATCTAATACTCTTTGATTCTGAATTATAGAATAAAAGTTTGGGAATCACTTGTTTGATCCTGTATTTTTAGATGGTGTCTGGCACCACCTACTGGAAAAAAGATTTCTCAATAACTGAGACATATCTATGCTTTTATTGCTCCATTTATCCATTGAACAAGAATCCATGTATTGGGTACTCCTTATGTTCTCATTATTGTATATAGGGAATAAAAAATAAGATAAAGAATTTATAGTCGGGGGGGGGGGGGGCAGAGCCAAGATGGCGACAAGAGTGGAGGGTGTCCTAGGAGCTCTCTCATAAATTTTTGAAACTAAGGACTTTAACTAAATTTTCGAGAGACAGAACCCACAGAGGGACCCAAAGAGGCAGTGCTCCTACTCAAGGTAACCTGGAAAAGAGCAGAAAGGCTCTGCTCCCCAGGGTTGGAGGGGCGGCCTGCCAGAGGGGTGGCCCGCCAGAGCCAAAGAACTTCAGCCTCCTGGAGGCAGCCCCAGGGTGCTGGGAGCCGTTGCTCCCATCAGCGCGGGAGTTTCCCGACCTGCACCCCGGGGAGCACAGGGCACAAAGTGGGGGACCAGCGGGGGACCTCTGCCAGAGCGAGCATGTGGAGCCCAGCCCTCAGGGCACACAGCAAGCTGCCGGGCCACTGCATTCCAGATCCAGGAAACAGAAGCAGGAGCCCCCAGGACATGAGTCCATTGAACTGAGGGAGGGGAGTAAAAAGAGAGAGACTGCCCAGATCTGTCCTCTGCCCCTGGAACAGGACTCTGGGGCTCTGACCACATTCAGATCCTGATTGCAGTCTAGGCCCCCCCAGAAGAGCAGCAGGGCCCCCCCCCACCTCAGCCCCGTGGCAGAGGGGGGTGCATATGGTCATTCACAGACCAGGAGGGAGGACAGAGCCTCACACACTGAGACCCTTGTGGGAGTGTCCCAAAAGCTCAGGAAGCACCCCCAAAACAGGCACAGGCTGGGAAAAATGAGCAAGCAGAGAAAAAAGAGGAACACAATTGAGAAATATTTTGCAAATGAGTCCAAGTAGGATCAAAATACTCAGTCTGAAGATGAGGAAGCACAAGCTCCTACATCTAAAGACTCCAAGAAAAACAGAGATTGGGTTCAGGCTATGACAGAGATTAAAAAAGACTTTGAAAATCAAATGAGGGAGTTGGAAGAAAAACTGGGTAAAGAAATGAGATAGATGCAGGAAAAACATGAAAATGAAGTCAGCAGCCTAGTCAAGGAAATCCAAAAAAATGCTGAAGAAAATAGCATGCTAAAAACCAGCTTAGGTCAAATGGATAAAGCAGATCAAAAAGTTATGGAGGAGAAGAATGCTTTAAAAATCAGAATGGGCCAGATGGAAAAAGAGATAAGAAAACTCTGAGGAGAACAAATCCTTCAGACAAAGAATAGAATTCAGGGAGATTGATGAATTTGCAGGAAATCAGGAATCAATACTTCAAAACCAAAAAAATGAAAAATTAGAAGAAAATGTGAAATATCTCATTGAAGAAACAACTGATATGGAAAACAGACTTAGGAAAGATAATTTAAAAATTATTGGAATACCTGAAAGTCATGATCAGGAAAAGAGCCTTGACATCATTTTCAAAGAATTACTACAGGAAAATTGCCCTGATAAACTACAAGCAGAGGGCAAAATAGAAATGGAGAGAATCCACAGATTCCCCCCAAGAAAGAGATGCCAAAAAACCAACCCCTAGGAATATCATAGCCAAGTTCCAGAACTCCCAAGTCAAAGAGAAAATATTACAAGCAGCCAGAAGGACACAGTTCAAATATCGTGGAGCTGCAGTCAGGATCACACAGGACTTAGCAGCAACTACATTGGAAGTTCATAGGGCTTGGAATACTGGAAGGCAAGAGAGCTTAGAATGCAACTGAGAATCAACTACCCAGCAAGGCTGAATGTCCTCTTCCAGGGAAAAAGATGGACTTTCAATGAACCAGGGGAATTTCAAATGTTCCTTTTGGAATGGCCAGAGCTGAACAGAAGGTTTGATCTTCAGATACAGGACTCAGGAGAAGCATGGAGATTGGAGGAGAGGGGGAAAATATGAGGGACTTAATGATGATGAACTGCACGTATTCCTGTATAGAAAAGTGACACTGATAATACTCATACGAACCTTCTCAGTTAATAGAGCAGGTAGAGGGAGCTTTTATAGTTGAAGCACAGGAGAAAGCTGAATTCGAAGATAAAATATGGTGTAAAAATGTAGTCAATAGGAAAAAAAGGGAAATGTAATGGGAGAAAGAAAAAGGAGAGGGGGAATAGGCCAAGATATTTCATATAATAAGATTTTTCTTTATTATAATGAGCTATTGCAATGATATGGAAGGGGGGAGGCAAGGGGGAACAAGGGAATCTTCACCTTTATCAGAAGTGGCTAGGAGAGGAAACAGCATATATACTCAATGGGGTATAGGCATCTGGAGTAAGAAGGAGAGGGGGGGGGGACAGGGGGAAGGGGGGATTGTGAGTGATGGAGGAGAGGATGGACAATGGGGTGAGAGTGTTCAGATATAACACATTTTCTTTTTTACTTATTGCAAGGGTCTGGGATTGGATGGCCTGTCCAGGACCACAGGGACAGATGGATTCTGGGCCTAAGGAGTGGTATGGGGGCTCGGTGCCTCTTGGCCCCGGGGCCAGGGATCTGTCTGCTGCACCACTCAGCTACCCTACAGCAGAGTCAGAGTGAAAGGAGAGAGAAAATATAGTACATGGTAGTGAAGAAATACGGAAGGAGGGAGTTGTGATCAGCAATGGCAATGCTGGAAAAATATGGAAGTAACTTTTGTGATGGACTTATCACAAAGAATGTGATCCACCCACAACAGAGTTGTTGGTGTTGGAACAAAGACTCAAGCACATCTTTTATTATTATTATTATTTTGGGGGGGGTGCAGGGCAAATGGGGCTGGGTGGCCTGCCTGGGGCCACATAGCAGGGTGATCCTTGGGTGTCTGAGGCCAGATTTGGCCCTGGTGCTCCTGGCTCAAGGGCCAATGCTCTGTCCACCACCCAGCCACCCCTACTATTATTACTATTTTATTTTATTTTGGGTCTTTTTTTTTCTTTTTTTTGGTTTTTACAGGGCAGTGGGGTTCGGGTGGCTTGCATATCACACGGTTGGGTGATTGTTGGGCGTACAGGGCCAGATGTGGGCTCGGGTGCTCGTGGCTCCAGGGCTGGTGCTCTGTCCATTGCTCTACCTGGCCATACCTACAATTATTACTATTATTTTTTTAATTTTAATTTTTTTCTCTCCCCTTTACTTTATCGCTGAAGCAAGTCTATATTTATGGGGGAGGGGGTATCTCATTCACTCTTAAACAAGAATATTTTACTAATGTAAAAATAACATTAATTGTACAAAATGAGAATAAATATTAAATTAAAAAAAAGAATTTATAGTCTGGTTGGGGAAATAAGTTGTGTAGCTTTGGGGGGGGTGGGGGGAGAGAGAGAGAAGGGAGAAAAAGTGAGTGCCTAGAAAATACATTATCAGACTACTTCATATAAGTGTTGTGATTCCTCCAGGCCAGTAAACACTTGGACAGAAGGCACTGCTCCTTTTTTTGTCCAACATATATTGTAACTTGCACATAGCTGGAGTTTAATAAACATTTGTTGAATAAAATTAAATACAACCTGTTGTTATTGTTGAGTCATGTCCAGCTCTTCAGGACTCGCTGGACCATAGCAGCCAGGCCCTTCTATCCTCCACTGTCTCTCAAAGTCTGCCCAAAGTCATATTCATGGCTTTCATGACATTATCTCTCCATCTCATACTCTGATCTCACCTTGTCCTTTTGTCTTCAATCTTCAACAGGGTCTTTTCTAATGAGTCCTGATGTCCAATTATGCAGTATTTAGTATTTAAAGTATTTAAATCAAAGTATTAAAAATTCAGTATTTGAATGAATAGATAATTAATTTCTTTAAGTATTGAATGATTTGATCTTACTGTGCAAGGGACTTTCAAAAGTCTTCTCTAGGACCACAGCTCTGAAGTACAGATTTTTAAGACCTCATATAAATATGAGCAGCAGCTCAATGAGGTTGTTTTGAAAAAAAACACTCTGTAAACCTTAATATAATTTAAGTTATATTAAGTGCTTAATAACACTTGATATCAACAATCAACCTATAAGCACTGATAAGGCATTATGCTAGCAATAGGGACACAAAGTCAGAAGAAGAATGGAAATAGGAATACATTCATATATATATATATATATATATATATATATATATATTTCTATATACTGAAAATAAATATAATATATATACACATTTATACACATACAGATATATATATATATATATATACAAAATCAGTGGTTGTAGGATTATTTTGTTTTGTTGCTGCTTGTGGATTCTGTTATATTTGTGTGATTTGTATTTTGTGGGATATGTGTGTTTGTGTTTTTAATATGTATAAGAAAGATTCATCTTGAAAGCAGGCTGAAGGGTAGATCAGAGGTAGAAGATGGTAGATATCAAAACACCTTTTGGGGAAAATATTTTGCAATAATCCAGGTAAGAATGCTCTGCCCAAGTTTGGGGGTGGGGTATCTATTAAATTTGTAGTCTTGGATAGCATTACAGCAGCTAGATGGTTAGACAGAAGACACCAAGGTCATACACTGGATCTAAAGCCATCATCAGTTGTCTTGACTCTGTTTTACCACACTTGACCATGATGACTTTGGAAGAGAGAGTGAGACAGTTGACTTTGTGCAGCTCTACCTCACTTAAATCCAATTTACACATGTAACAAAAGACATCACTCATAATCATTCCTTAAAGTCCTGTGGTGACAGGCAAGTAATGAAGCAGCAGGTATGGATACACTGGAAGTTGTAGTCACAACCTGCACACAAGCAGCCCATGCCATGGAGTTGTTTCCCCCACTGAAAACAGAATTGGGATTCAGCAGTCCCTGGGTGAGTGAGCAACACTTCTAAGGATTGCACTGCTCACCTCCTGATGTGAGGAAGGGGGATAGAAAAGATGTTCAAAAAATCATCTGCTTACTCAACCCTGGCCTGATTACCTCAACAGGCAGGGATCCCACAGTGCAGTCAAGACTCAAAAAATCTGCAAAAATTAGATTTCCCAGTCATCAATGCAATGAAACAAGGATATGTTCTTGTTTTCATGCTTTTTAGCATGATGTTTTCAACTATACAGCCCTAGACAGACACACTGTAATTTGTCTCATAGTGATGTCAATGATAAAGGACAAGAGCCAACCAAGAGGGCATCTAACTGTTACTGATTAGACCAATGCAAACTCAGAATGCTCTACCACAGGTCATGCACAAATAGTCCAGGTGATTATTCCCAAAGGGCAATAAAAATGTGCACACCCTTTGATTGAAGAGATCATGCAAGAGAGTAAGAACTTGTACAAAAATATTCCTAGCAGTTTGTGGTAGCAAAGAATTGGAAATCAAGTGAATGTCCATCAATTGGGGAATGGCTGAACAAATTACAGTATATGCATGTTATGGAACACTATTGTTCTATTAGAAACCAAGAGGATGGGTTTTTCTGTATTCAGAGAAAGAACTGTGAAAGTCAAAAAAAAAAAAGACCAAAGTCTATTACCTTCAATTTTTTTTAAAAAAGTGTCTTATGTACAACATAATTTTGCTATCTCTAATATTTTATTTTCTCCTCAAGGATATAATTTCTCTCTCAAGACATTCAATTTTGATCTATGTATAGCATGGAAACAATGTAAAGATTATCAGACTGCCTTCTCTGGGGGGGGGGTAGGAGAGGGAGGGGGAAGTTGTAAAATTCAAAATCTTACAAAAAAGATAGAAACTACTATTATATATAATTGGAAAACTAATAAAATATTTTAACAAATAGTCCAGGTGAAAAATTATGTTTCATGTTTCCTTTGACCTACTTTAATTCAGTCCTGCTCATAGAGCTCAGCACTTTCTCTGATAAGGCATCCTATGCTGGGTCATCTTGTGTCTCCCATACCTTACAATCAATTATAAAGTTTTCAAGAAAGAATTGTTCCTGTATTTAGATTACATAGAGACTCTATACTTAATTAAATCAGAAGTGACTTTACTAGATACTTAGAAGTTTGTAGATCCATGGGGATAGAGGGTGAGAACCTACTTAGAAGCATTGAATATAAAGAGATTAGGATGTGATCTTATCTTAGATGACAAGGGTTTAAGTAACAAAGTTGGGGAGCTAATGGGGTAGGAGGGAGTGTGGGTGAATTTATGCTTGGGAAGGGGGGTACAAATGGTTCATGAAATGATTTGGTTTTGTATGATGCTTTGGCTCATGAGCACTGTGTGTCCATGGAGGGTACTTGAAAAAGGGATAAGGTATAAAGTGATTATAATTTGATGTGATTCCTGACTCTTGAAAAATATATTTCTAATGAGACAGAACAGGGATTGATACTTAGTACTTTGAGTTTATCAAGCAATCAATTAACCTTTGATAGATGGTACTTTGATAGTACTTCTCTCAGGTCAGATAAATGAGTATAATTTGACAAAAGGGATGTAAATACAAGATGGGATTAAAACAACAAAAACATAAAGAAAAGGAGGTTAGACAGTGGATAAATAACATCAGGTGAAGAGGCACAAGACCTATTATAGCAGAGAGAAAGAAGGGAGAATGTGAACACTGAATAAATCCTATTCAATAGATTTGGCCCAGAGAGATACATTTCCAATTGTGTTTAAAAATCTAGCCTGCTCTATAGGGAAGTTGGGGGGGGGGGGGGGAGGGAAGAAGGGACTGATAAAAGGTATAAGTGAAAATAAATTGAAAGTTAAAATTTAAAAGAAAAGTTAAAGGGAAAAGGAAGCAAGCATTGGTGAGAAGGAATGACAGAAAAGGAATAATTAAAAAAGGGAAAGATAGCATAGAGGGAAATACAGAATTAGTAATCTTAACTGTAAATGTGAATGGGATGAACTCTCCCTTAGGAAGCCATTTGGGACTTCTGGGCAGAGCCAAAATGGTGGCATGAAGCTAACATGCTCCAGAAGCTTTTCCCTACCAACTGGAAAAGGAAAAACAGAAGCTAATTGAAGAAAACAAAACCCTAAAAATTAGAATTGAACAAATAGAAACTAATGAATCTATAAGACTATAAGATTCCATCAAACAAAATAAAAAGCTGAAAAAATTGGGGAAAAAAAGGTAAAGTACCTTTTAGAGAAAATGAATGCCCTGGAAAATAGATCCAAGAGAGACAATCTACAAATCATCAGACTACCAGAAAACCGGGCTCAAGAAAAGAACCTGGAAAACATCATGTAGGAAATTATAAGAGGAAACCTGTCCAAATCTATTAGAATAAGATAAAAATATAACCATTGAAAGAATCCATAGAGGGGCAGCTAGGTGGCGCAGTGGATAAAGCACCGGGCCCTGGAGTCAGGAGTACCTGGGTTCAAATCCGGTCTCAGATACTTAATAATTACCTAGCTGTGTGGCCTTGGGCAAGCTACTTAACCCCATTTGCCTTGGAAAAAAAAAAGAAAAAGAAAGAAAGAATCCATAGAATCCCTCCAGAAAAAGACCCTAGGATAAAAAATCCAAAGACTGTAATAGCTAAATTCCAGAATTCTCAAATAAAGGAAAGAATACTGCAAGCAGCAAAAAGGAAACAATTCAAATATAAAGGAAACAGAATTAGACTCACACAGGACCTATCAGCCTCAACACTGAAAGACAAAAAGACCTGGAATAGCATATTTTGGAAAGCAAAGGACCTGGGATTACAACCCAGAATGTATGTGCCCTGCAAAATCCAGCTTTTATTGACAGGGGAAAAGATGAATGTTCAATGAAATAAAGAACTTTCAGAATTTCCTGACACAAAGACCAAAACTGAATAGAGAATTCAATCACCAAATACGTAGTTCAAGAGTTGTATTTTTTTAAAAAAGGGTACTTAAAAGGGGGAATGAAAAAACAAAATAAAACAAAATAAATGTTGGTCAAGACTATCAACCCTAAAAGAGAAGATATAACATTTCTGATTCTGATTCTTTAAAACTTTACTTCTCTTATGATAATTAAAGGGTAGGATTTAATTGAGGAGAATGAAACTAAAGGGTATAGTTATAATTTGGTCTTGTCTCTCAATTGAAGAGGTCCAAGATGACATCACTTTGTTTGAGACAAAGATCCTTGGAGATAAGCAGAGGCGATAACTTTAAACTTAAGTGTCTCATTATCCTTTGACTCACTTTAGTCACATGGTGCTTAGCACCTTGTCCATCATGAACTGCAGAACCTGAGTCAATGTCTCTGTACCTTACAATCTTTTCTAAAGTTCTCAGGTGAGACCTTCAGAGCCTCTCAGTACTTAGAAATCTTTAAGATTCTTACAGTTAATTAGATCAGGGTTTGACTTAACCAGTTCCTCACTTAACAAGGAGTTAAGTATGGAGGGGGGGGTAAAGGTGTGAAAGAAAATAGACCTGAGGGGAGGGGCCCAAATGGTTCAAGAGTTGATATGGCTTTGGATGATACTTTGGGTCATGAGAAGGATTGTGTGCACTGGAACAATACTTGAAAAGGGGATAAGGTAAAAAGTGATTATAATTATAATTTGATGCAATTTGAGTCAATGAAGCTTGTCAGGCAATCAAGAAACCAATCTGGGATAATAACTTGATAACAATATGAGCTTATCAAGCAATCAAATAATCAAACTGTGATTGATGATACCCAATTAATAATATTAGAACAATAAATAACACCAAGGGAAGAGGCACAAAGATTTATAATTTTAGAGAGAAAGAAGGGAAAATGTGAATGCTGAGTAAATTCTGAATTATTCAATAGATTTAGCCCAGTGAGGGAATAAGATATATTCCCTCTTGGGTTTAAAAATCTAACAATCAACACGGAAGGGGTCCCTGGAAATGGGAAAGAAAAGGAAAGAAGGGACTGATAAAAGGCAAGGGAAAGTAAATATAAACTGAAAGTTATATTTTTAAAAGAGAAGTCAAAATGGAAAAGGAGTAAAATTTTGGTGAGGAGAAATAAGAGAAAAGGAAAGAGAAAAATATAAATGGAGAAAAATAGCATGGAAGGAAATACAGAAATAATAATCTTAACTGTAAATGTGAAGGGGATGAACCGTTCTGTAAAATGGAAGGAGATAGCAAAATGGATTAAAAACCAGAATTCTACAATATATCACTTACAAGAAACACATTTGAAGCAGAGATATATACACCAGGTAGAGGTAAAAGATTGGGGCAAAATATATTATGTCTCAACTGAAGGAAAAAAATCTGAGGTAGTGATACTTATCTCAGATGAAGTAAAAGCAAAAATTGGCCTCATTAAAAGGGATGAGGAAGGAAACTACAACTTCTTAAAAGGCACCATTGGTAACGAAGCTATATCATTACTAAAAATGTATTATCTAGTGGTATAGCATCCAAATTCCTAGAGGAAAAGCTGTATGAATTTCAAGGAGAAAGACAGCATAGCTTTAATAATTGGGGGACCTCAATCTCCCTCTCTCAGAACTAGATAAATCTAAACACAAAATAAACAAGAAGGAGAATGAAGGTGAATGAAAACTTAAAACTTAAAAACTTAAAAAACTTAGATATGATAGACCTCTCAAGAAAACTTAATGGGGATAGAAAAGAATATACCTTTTTCTCTGCATACATGGCACCTATACCAAAATTGACCATGTACTAAGTCAAAAAACCTTTTAATCAAATGCCAAAAGGCAGAAATAACAAATACACAATTCTCAGGCCATGATGCAATAAAAATTATGTGTAATAAATGGTCATGGAAAAAATAGACCAAAAACTAATTGGAAATTAAATAACTTCATCTTAAGCAATGGGTGGGTCAAATAGCAAATAATAGAAATAATCAATACTTATATCCAAGAAAATGATATTAATGAGACATCATACAAAAATTTATAGAATGAAACCAAGGCAGTTTTGAGGAGAAACTTTATATCTCTAAATGTCTATATGAATAAAATAGAGAAAGAGGAGATCAATGAATTGGGTATGCAACGCAAAAAGCTAGAAAAAGAACAAATTAAACATCCCCAATTAAATACAAATTAGAAATTCTGAAAATCAAGGGAGAGATTAATAAAACTGAAAGCAAGTAAAATATTGATCTTATAAATAAAACTAAGAGTTGGTTTTATGAAAAATCCAATAAAATAGAAAACCCTTGGTTAGCCTGTCTAACTGAAAGAAAGAAGATAACCAAATTGCCCATATCAAAAATGAAAAAGGTGAACTAACCACCAATGAGGAGGAAATTAAAGAGATAATTCATATTTACTTTGACAAATTATATGTCAATAAATTGGATAACTTGAGTGAAATGGATGAATATTTACAAAACTATAAATTGCCCAGATTAACAGAAGAGAAAATAAATTACTTAAATAAGCCCATTTCAGAAAAAGAAATTGAAGAAACCATCAATAAACTGCCTAAGAAAAAGGCTCCAAGTCCAGATGGATTTAGAAGTGAATTCTACCAAACATTTAAGGAACAATTAATTCCTATTCTACATGAACTATTTCAAAAAATAGGAGAGGGAGGAGTTCTGCCAAACTCCTTTTATAACACCAACATGGTGCTGATACCTAAACTAGGAAGAACCAAAACAGACAAAGAAAATTATAACCCAATCTCCCTAATGAATATTGATGCAAAAATTTTAAATAAAATTTTAGCAATGAGACTACAGCAAAGTTATTACCATGATAATATATTATGATCAGGTTGGATTTATACCAGGCAGGCAGGGATGGTTCAGTAATAGAAAGATAATCAACATAATTAATTATATCAATAGCAAAACTAACAGAAATCATATGATTAGCTCAATAGATGCTGAAAAAGCCTTTGAGAAAATAAAACATCCATTCCTATTAAAAACTCTAGAAAGTTTAGGAATAAGGGTAGTTTTCCTTAAAATAATAAATAGGATCTATCTAAAACCATCAACAAATATTATATGTAATGGAAATAAACTCAGAACATTTCCTCAGCTGTGATGTGATACAATGAACAGCAAAGGGTCCCTTTGTGTGATATACCAAACAGAAATGTTCCCCTGTCTTCTCAATGCTAATGACATCCATAAAACCAGCAGGATATGTGATATCAGTGCAGACCTTGCCATCAATCTTGATGAATCTCTGCATGCAGATCTTCTTTACTTCATCTCCAGTGAGGGCATACTTGAGCCTGTTTCTCAGGAAGATGATGAGGGGGAGACATTCTCTCAACTTGTGGGGACCTGTAGATGGTCTTGGAGCAAATACTCCTGTTAACTTATCCAGCATCCAGTGCTTTGGAGCTGCTACACGTTTCAGATGTTCCTTGGGACCATGAGCCATGGCTACACTAAATCTGGGATAAAACAGGAAATTTACTCGACTGCAGGTAGGGTCAGGGACTACTTAATGGCTGTGTTTGGCCACGTCACTTTAACCCCCTGGGCCTCAGCATCTTTTCCAGAAGCACAACTGGCTGGTCCCCAACATTTCCAATAAAATCAGGGATGAAACAAGGATACCCATTAGCATCATCATTACTATTCAATATAGTATTAGAAATGCTAACTAGCAATAAGAGAAAAAAAAAGAAATTGAAGGAATTAGAATTGGCAATGAAGAAGCAAAACTTTCACTCTTTGTAGATGATATGATGGTGTACTTAGAAAACCCAAGAAAATTATCTGAAAAACTCCTTGAAACAATTAACAAATTCAGCAAAGTAGCATGATATAAAATGAACCCACAAAAATCATCAGTATTTCTATATATGGACAACAAAGCCCAAGAGCAAGAGATAGAAAGAGAAATCACATTTAAAGTAACTATGGACAACATAAAGCACTTCTCACCCAAATAAAGTCATATCTAAATAATTGGGAAAATGTCAATTGCTCATGGTTAGGTGGAGCTAATATAATCAAAATGACACTTCTACCCAAATTAAATTACTTATTCAGTGCCATACCAATCAAACTACCAAATAACCACCTTATCCAGCTAGGAAAAAATAATAACAAAATTCATCTGGAGCAACAAAAGGGCAAGAATGGCAAGGGAACTGATAAAAAAAAATGTGAAGAAAGGTGGCCTAGCTCTACCAGATCTAAAACTGTACTATAAAGCAGCAGTCATCAAAACTGCCTGGTGCTGGTTAAGTAATAGAGTAATGTATAAGTGGATTAGTATAGGTTCACCATGGATAAATTAATAGACCAAGAAATACTTGGTCTATGGAAAGGGGATAAATTTATGATCAACAAGAATTAGAGCTCATTATAAACCATAAAATGAATGATTTTTTAAAAGTTTTGCATTAATAAAATCAATGCTCCAAAATTAGAAGGAAAGTAGAAATCTGATAAACAATCTTTTCTACTAGGAGTTCTGATAAAAATCTTATTTCTAAAATATATAGAGAATTGCATCAAATTTATAAGGTTACAAGTCATTTTCCGATTGATAAATGGTCAAAAGATATGAACAGACAGTTTTTAAATGAAGAAATTAAAGCTATATATAATCATACAAAATAATGTGCCCAAACCATTATTGACCAAAGAAATGCAAATTAAGACAACAATGAGGTATCACCTCACAGCTATCATATTGGCCAAGATGAGAAAAAGCAAAAATGATCAATGTTGGAGAGGTTGTGGGAGGATTGGGACATTGATACATTGCTGGTGGAGTTAAGAATGAATTCAACTTTTCTAGAGAGCAATATGGAACTATGCCGAAAGAGCAATAAAACCGTTCATACCCTTTGACCTAAGAATTCCAATTCTAGGTCTATATCCAGAAGAAATTATAGAAAAGGGGAAACATCTCATATGTTCCAAAATATTCACAGCAGCTCTTTTTTGTAGTGGCAAAGAATTGGAAATTGAGGGGATGCCCATCAATTGAGGAATGGCTAAACAAGTTCTGGTACATGAATACTATGGAATATTATTGTTCTATAAGAAATCATAAATTGTAGAACTCTAGAGAATTATGGAATGATTTACAGTATCTGATGCTGAGCAAAGGGAGGAGAGTCAAGAGAACAAGGTACACTTTAACATTGTAAGATTATCAACCTTGATGTAAGCAGCTTATCTCATCAGTTCAGAGAGCTAAGACAATGGTATTAGACCAGCTATGGACAATGTCATCCCCATCCAGAGGATGGAAAAAAAAACCCAACCCTTCAGAATCTGATGAATACTTTATAAAAATTATTTCATGTATCTCTTTCCCTTAATCTTAATTCCTCATATGGAAAATGACTAATTTGTAAACATGTTTATCAAAAATATGTATGTATGATGCTAACCGGACTGTTTGCTGCTGGGGTTGGGGATGGGAAGGGAGAGTGGAAGAATATTTGTAACTTAAAAATAATCATGTGCATCTGAATGAAAATAAATAAATAAATAATTTTTTTAAAAAAATATAGTATTAGTCTAATGGTTTAAAAAAAGGCACAAAAGTTCACTGAAGAAAAAACTCCTTAAAAATTGAAGTTGGACAAGTAAAAAGTAATAATTCCATAAGACTTCAAAAACAATTTAAAAAGTCAAAAGAATGAAAAAGAAGTAAATGGGAAATATCTCATCAGAACAACTACTCTAGGGGCAGCTAGGTGGCACAGTGGATAGAGCACCAGCGCTGGAGTCAGGAGTACCTGAGTTCAAATCCAGCCTCAGACACTTAATAATTACCTAGCTGTGTGGCCTTGGGCAAGCCACTTAACCTCATTGCCTTGCAAAAAGAAAAAACAATTAATCGAGTCTACCAGAATGTAACAATTTTTAAATACAACCTACAAGAAATTATGAAGGAAAACTACCTCAATATCTTAGATTCAGAAGGTAAAATAGAAATTAAAAGAATACACTGAATACCTCCTGAAAGATTCCAAAATTACAACTCCCAAGAATATAGTGGTCAAACTATAGAGCTCTCACATCAAGAAGAAAATGTTGCAAGCTGTCAGAAAGAGCCACAGTCAGGATCACACAAGATTAGTGGCTCTCACATTAAAGAAGCAGAACACTTAGAATTATGGATAGCAAAGGAGTTAGAATTACAACCAAGAACTCCCTATCCAGCCAAACTGAGTATAATTTTAGGGGAGGGGAGTGGAAGGAGAGAGAGAGAGAGAGAGAGAGAGAGAGAGAGAGAGAGAGAGAGAGAGAGAATATTTCATGAAATAGTGGACTTTCAAGCATTCTTCATGAAAAGAACAGAGTTAAATAGAAAATTTGATATTCAAACATGATATTCAAGAGAAGCACAAAAAGGTAAAAAGAGAAATCTTTTTTATTGTTTTTTTAATTTTACAATTTCCCTCCCAATCTTGCTTCCCTCCTTCCACCCCCCAGAGAAGGCAGTCTGATAGTCTTTACATTGTTTCCAGGCTATACATTGATCAAAATTGAATGTGTTGAGAGAGACATTGTATCCTTAAGGAAGAAACATAAAGTATAAGAGATAGCAAAATTACATAATAAGATAACAGTAGAGAAGGAATTAGGGAAAAGTGGCAGGAAATGCTTGAATCTCATTCTCATCAGAACTGGTTCAAAGAGGGAAGATTGAGTGAGTGTGTGTGTGTGTGTGTGTGTGTGTGTGTGTGTGTGTGTGTGTGTGTGTGTGTATACACTCAGTTTTTTTAAGTAACTTTTTATTTTGAATTTTTTACAATTTTTCCCCTAATCTTGCTTCCCTCCCCCTACCCCTCCACCCCACCACACAGAAGGCAATCTGTTAGTCTTTACATTGTTTCCACGATATACATTGATCTAAGTTGAATGTGATGAGAGAGTAATCATCCTTAAGGAGGAAAAATAAAGTATTGTGCCTGATTGTTGCACTAATGGAATGAGCAAGTCCATTAAGGTTGATCATCATCCCCATGTTGCTGTTAGAGTGTACAATGTTCTGATTCTGTTCATCTCGCTCAGCATCAGTTCATACAAATCTTTACAGGCTTCCCTGAATTCCCAACCCTCTTGGCTTCTAATAGAACAATAGTATTCCATTACATACACACACCACATTTTGTTAAGCCATTCCCCAATTGATGGACATTCACTTAATTTCCAATTCTTTGCCACCACAAACAGAGCTGCTATGAATATTTTTGTACAAGTGATTTTTTATACATTACTAAAATATTCTTGTTTAAGAGTAAACATGATACCCCCTCCCCCAAAAAATATAGAACCTCATGAGAAATAAAGTAAAAGAGAGAAAAAAATGTGTTTCAGTCTGTGTTCTGATACTATCAGCTCTATCTTAGGTGGATCACATTCTTTATTATAAGCCCATCACAGAAGTTCAGAAGTTACTTCCATATTTTTCCACAGTTGCTGTTGCTGATTGTAATTCCCTCCCCACTATCATATATTTTCTCTCTTCTTTCATTCTGTCCCTCTTCCAAAATGTGCTGTAGGGTAGCTGAGTGGCACAGTGGACTAAGCAACAGCCCTGGGGCCAAGAGGCCCCAAGCCCACACACCCCCTCTGAGACCTAGCAAGCACCCTGCCCCATGGTCCCATGGTCCCATACAGGCTACCCAATCCAGGCCCCTTGCAAGAAGTAAAAAAGAGGGGCAGCTAGATGGCACAGTGGATAGAGCAGCAGCCCTGGAGTCAGGAGGACTTGAGTTCGTATCTGGTCTCAGAAACTTAATAATTACTTAGCTGTGTGGCCTTGGGCAAGTCACTTAACCCCATTGCCTTGCAAAAAAAAGGAAAAAAGAAAATGTGTTATATCTGACTATTCTCTCCTATGATCTACCCTCTCCTCTATCACCCACATCCTCCCTTCCCCCTTTCCCCTTCTCTCCTTTTTACTCTAGATGTCTATAGCTTTATTGAGTGTGTGTGCTGTTTCAGTCTCTGAGCTATTTCTGATGAAAGTGAAAGTTACCTCATTCCCCCCTCACCTTCCCCCTCTTCCATATCATTGAAAAACCTCAATGCAAAACAAAAAAATCTTTTATATGAAATATCTTAGCCTATTCCACCTCTCCTTTCTCTTATTTCTAGTATATTTCCCTTTTAGCCATTGACTCCAATTTTACAATATGTTATATCTTTAAATTCAGTTCTCTCCTGTGCTTCATCTATAAAAGCTCCTTCTACCTGCTCTATTAAATAAAAAGGCTCATATGAGTGTTATTAGTATCATTTTTTCTATGCAGGAATATATGCAGTTCTTTGTCACTAAGTCCCTTATATTTTGCCCTTCTCCTCCACTCTCTATGCTTCATCTGACTCCTGTATTTGAAGGTCAAACTTTCCATTCAGTTCTGGTCATTTCAACAGGAACATTTGAAATTCCCCTGGTTCATTGAAAGTCCATCTTTTCTTGGGTTTTTTTTTTGGGGGGGGATCTCTTTCCAGGGGAGATCGGTGGATTCTCTCAATTTCTATTTTGCCCTCTGCTTCTAGGAAATCAGGGAAATTTTCCTGTAGGAATTCTTTCAAAATGAGGTCAAGGATCTTTTCCTGATCATGACTTTCAGGTATCCCAATAATTTTTAAATTATCTTTCCTGAATCTGTTTTCCACATCAGTTGTTTTTTCAATGAGATGTTTCACATTTTCTTCTAATTTTTCATTCTTTTGGTATTGTGTCCTGACTTCTCATAAAGTCATAAGCTTCCTTTAGCTCCATTCTACATCTGAAGGATTTGTTTTCCTCAGAGAGCTTTCTTATCTCCTTTTCCATCTGGCCAGTTCTGCTTTTTAAAGCATTCTTCTTCTCGGTAACTTTTTGAACTGTTTTATCCATTTGACCTAGGCTGGTTTTTAACATGTTATTTTCTTCAGCTTTTTTTTTTTTGGCTCTCCTTGACTAAGCTGCTGATTTTGTTTTCATGTTTTTCCTGCATCTCTCTCATTTCTTTCCCCATTTTTTCTTCTATCTCCCTTACTTGATTTTCAAAATTTTTTTTGAGCTCTATCATAGCCTGAGCCCAACTTCCATTTTTCTTGGAGTCTTTAGATGCAGAAGCTTGTACTTCCTCATCTTCAGATTGAGTATTTTGATCCTTCTTAGGCTCATAGACAAAGTATTTGTCAATGATGTTCCTCTTTTTTTCTCTGTTTTATCATTTCCCTAGCATATGCCTGGTTTGGGGGGTGCTTCCTGAGCTTTTGAATTTTATTGGGACACCCCCACAAGGACCTCAGTGTGTGAGGTTCTGACTGTTCTCCTAATCTGTGAATGACCACAAACACACCCCGAGGGGCTAGGGGGGTGGTTCCTGATCTATAGGGGGCCTACACTGTGATCAGGATCTGAGTGTGGTCAGAGTCCCAGAGTCCTGTTCCTGGAACAGAGGACAGACCTCAGCAGTCTCTCTCCATTCCCTTACTTTCAGTGGGCTGGGCACTCGAGGCACATCTACCTGGAGGTGTCTGCTTCCATTTCCTGGATCTGGACTGCTGCTGCCCCTGCCTCCACAGCTCAGCAACTGCCCTGAGGGCCTGGGCTTTGTGCTCAGGTCTCCCCACTGATCCTCCAAGTTGTGCCTGGTGCTCCCTGGGGTGCAGGTCAGAAAACTGCTTCTGCTACCGGGAGCCACAGCTCCCAGTGTCCTGGGGCTGTTTCCAGGAAACTGAAATTCCTTCACTCTGGCTGGGCCACTCCTCTAACCCCATGGAGCGGAGTTTTTCCATTATTTTCCTGGTTACCTTGGATAGTAGAATTGCCTCACTGGATCTTTCTGTGGGTTCTGCCTCTTGAAAATTTAGTTAGACACTATTGTTCTATCAGAAACCAGGAGGGATGGGAATTTAGGGAAGCCTGGAGGAATCTGCATGAACTGATGCTGAGTGAGATGAGCAGAAACAGAAAAACACTGTACATCCTAACAGCAACATGGGGGTGATGATCAACCTTGACAATCAGGGACAATCTGGGGCTGTCTGCAATGGAGAATACCATCTATATCCAGAGAAAGAACTGTGCAATATGAAAAAAGACCAAGGACTATTACCTTAAATTTAGGGGAAAAAAACTGATATCTTATTGTCTGATCTTGCTATCTCTTATACTTTATGTTTCTTCCTTAAGGATGTGATTTCTCTCTCATCATATTCCATTTGGATCAATCATGGAAACAATGTAAAGACTGGCAAATTGCCTTCTGTGGGGGGGAGGGAAGTAGGAGTAGGGGAAAAATTGTAAAACTCAAAATAAATAAAAGAAAATTTAGTTAGAGTGGGGGAGGGAAGTAGGAGTAGGGGGAAAATTGTAAAACTCAAAATAAAAGAAAATTTAGTTAGAGTCATGCTTTTAAGAGTTTTGAAATATTTGGGAGAGAAGAACTAGGAGAGGCTCTTCTCCTGTTGCCATCTTGGCTCTGCCCCTCTACACTTAGTGTTGTACAAAAATGTATTTTATCCTTTAGAAAAATTGGAGGGGAAGGGATTAGAGAAAAGGGAGGGATGATAAAAGGAAGGCCATTTTTAAGGGAGGCAGTGACTTTGAGTAGAGGCAGAATAAAAGGAGAGAGAAAAAGAAGAAATAGAATAAAATGGGATGGAGAGAAATACACAGTAACTTGGCTCACCCATAAAATAGAAGCAGATAGCAGAATGGATAAGAAACCAGACTCCAACAATATTTCGTTAACATGAGCCACATTTTAAACAGAAAAGCAAACATGGATAAAGTGTTGAGGCAGAATTTAATATGCTTCAGATGAAGTAAAATAGAACAAAGGTAGTAGTCATGATCTCAGACAAAACTTTTGCTTAAAAGAAATAATCAGGAAATCCATATTTTGCTAAAAGATAATCACAGACAATGAAATAATATTTTTAAAATTGATTAGTAATTTCTCTCTAATAAAGGCCTTATTTCTCAAAAATGGGAAGAACTGAGTCAATTCTATAAGAATACAAGTCATTTCCCAATTAAGAAATGATCAAAGGATATGAATAGGCAGTTTTCAGAAGAAGAAATCAAGGTATCTAGAGTCATATAAAAAATAATTTAAATCTCTAATGATTAGAGAAATGCAAATTAAAACAACTCCGAGGTACTGCCTCATACCTATCAGAAATAACAAATGATGGAAGGTTTGAAGGAAAATAGATACACTGATAAAATCTTGGTGGAGTAATGAATGGGCCAAGCTATTATGGAGAACAATTTGAAACCATGCCCAAAAGGTCTGTATCCCAAGAGATCAAAGAAAAAAGAAATGGACCTATATTTGCAAAAATATGTACAGCAGGGGCAGCTAGGTGGTACAGTGGATAGAGTACCAGTCCTGGAGTCAGGAGGACCTGAGTTCAAATCCGGCCTCAGACACTTAATAATTACCTAGCTGTGTGAGCTTGGGCAAGTCACTTAACCCCATTGCCTTTCAACTCTTTTTTGTGGTGATAAAGAACTGGAAATTAAGAGAGGAATTAGGGAATGACTGAATGAGTTGTAGTGTACTATTGTGATATAAGAAATGATAAGAAGCTACTTTCAGAAAAACATTCAAGACCTATATGAACTAATGGAAAGTGAACTGGGAGATTACTGTTTACAATAATAGCAATGTTTTAAGGATGATCCACTGAGAAAAAAACGTGGCTACTTTGATCAATACAATAATCCAAGAGAGTTCCAAAGGATTCATGATGGGGAAAAAAATGCTATTTAATCTCAAGGAGAATTCTGAGTATAAATTGAATGGACATTTTCTCACTTTATATTTTTTTTTTTGCTTTTTTGGCAACATCTAAATATATTTTGCATGATTTCAAATATATAAGTGATATCATATTACTTGCCTTCTCAGTGGGTGGGGGAGGGGTAAGAAGAAAGGAGAGAATTTGGTTCTCCAAATTTAAAAAGAAAAGAAAGTTAAAAATAAAAAATATTAAATTTTAAGGGAAAATAAGAGCAACAATTCTCAAAAGAATTGCAAACTATTAACAACCAGATTGTTCCAAATGATTAATAAGTGAAATGTATGTTGAAACAACTACGTATTCATCTCATCCTTAGTAAATTGGCAACAATGACAAAACAAAGGAATTATCAATGCAGGTTGCAGAAAAAATAGTGTATACATGGAAAAGATTACTAACTCTAGATTCAGGGGACTTTGGTTCAAATTCAGCCTTCAGTACTTGCTATCTGTATAACCTTGTATCCTTGGGCATAAACTTTACTCAACTGTGAAATGAGAACGTTGGATCAGATGGCCTCTGATGTTGATTCCAGCTCTAGTTCTGTGATTCAGGTATATAACAAATGAAACTAAATTGATAAACAACTTGGAATCATGCTAAAAAATAAGATGACTAAAATATCCTTTGATCCAGAGATTCTATTTCTAAGTCTAACAGCCAAGAAGATCAAAGATAGAAAGGCTTCACAAATACCAACATAATTATAATAACATTTTTCATAGTTGCAGAGAACTAGAAACAAAATAGATGCTTATTAATTTGAGGAGGAGAGAGTGGTTAAAATGTGATTCATTAATGTAATGGGTTATTACTACTCTATGTGAAATGATAAATATAAAGATTCAGAGAAAAAAGCATGAAAAATGTAATTTTATAAAGTAAACAGAACTAGGAAAACAATCTCCATGATGAGTACAACAATGCAAATGGAAAGACAAAACTAATATGACTGCTATAACTATCATAACTAACTTTGGCCTCAAAGGAAAGATAAAAAAAATACTCTTGCTTCCTTGCAGAGATGGAGGAGGGGAATGAGTAGTGCATGTCATGGCACATATCATCAGAATCAGTTGAAATGTTGGTTCAATTAGCTGAACTGCTTTTTCTCCCACTCTTTTACATTCGTTGTTATGAGTTAGAGTGTGGGAAGAAGAAAATGATGTATTTGGAAATGTAAGTGATATGAAAACCAAAAAGTATTCATTGAAATTTTTAAATAATGAAAGAAGAAATTTTCAGTTAGATTTATCTATATGCATCCCTATACTTAAGCAAACAGACACAAAGTAAAACAAAATTGTAATATCTGCATTAATGTTAAAATCTGCTTCAAATCCCATCTTTCTTTGACTCAGTTTCCTTATTTGTAAAATAATGGAGTTATACTAGATAATCTCTTAAGATTCCCTTCTGGCTCTGACATTCTGATTCTATGAGGCTGATTTTCCCCCTGGAGAGTCCTGGAATGAGGCCAGAGGAAGAGCCTGGAATAGGTTCATAACGCTGAGTAATTCTCCTTGACTCCAAAAAAAAACCACAAATGCCCTTGTTTCAGATGCATTTTCTGGGGTTCTGTATTGCTCTTGATTGCATTCTTATGGCAGAAGAAACTTGTTTGTCCCTCTTTTCCTTTCTTCCTTTACCCCTCTCCTTCTACTTCCAGTCTCCACTCCTCAGTTCTTGCTTTATATAATTGTCTACATCCAAAAAAGTCCTTATGTAACTACCGTCACCTCAGGTTCCCCTCCTTCCCCCTGGCTGCTTGTCAGCAATAATTTTTCATGCTTGGCTGGGCCATGCCCTCAGCCAGAAATATAAAAGGGGGAAAGAGCTGCCATCCCAAACTCTATCACTTGCCCAAGTAGAAGGGTTTCTTCTCTGACTGGGATGATCCCTTAGGATTTCCCCATTTCAGAAAGATCATCAATAAATCCTAAATCTAGAAAGGATTGTTTTGGGGAGAGAATGAAGGTCTCCAGCTCATAGCCATTGTCATAACCATCCCTAAGGTATGACAAATCTGGCTATTAATGTTATCCAACACTTTGGATGGCCTTGCTCTTGTAGTGACTCAGGAAAGTAGGGCAGGAGGAAGAGAAGGAGACATCACTATAATTAGCGTCAGAACTTCATCCCAGCCCCTGCCCCAGTTGGTAGCAGCCTTACCTCTGGCTATTGCTACTGTTTCCTTCTCTTTCTTCAATCCAACCCCATATCCATAATGTTTATTTTAACCACATTTTGCTTGCATAAAAACAGAAGCAGAGATGAAGAGGGAAGGGGTCATATATTCCTGGGTCTTGTCCCAGTTTTTTTGATACTTCTGCCTACCTGAAACTATTCAGTTATATATTAAAAATTCAAAATAAATTGCAGGGCAGAAAGCCCCAAAGGAAAGATCATGGGAATGTGACATTTTGTGGAATGGAGGAGTTGAAAATGAACTTAGATCATCCAGACTAGGAGTTCTTAACCTGAGTACTATAGGTGGAGAGATTTCAGGAGATCCCTGAACTTGGGTGAAAGGAAGGGAGAAATTATATCTTTATTTTCATTAATTTGTAGTTGAAATTTAGCATTTCTTCCAATTATTAATTTTTAGGAGAATGTTCTTCCAAGACTGCTGTACATAGACTTCACCAGACTGTCAAAGAGAGTCTAATAGGGGGCAGCTAGGTGATGCAGTGGATAGAGCACAGGCCCTGGAGTCAAGAGGACCTGACTTCAAGTCTGAACTCAGACACTTAACACTTACTTAGCTGTCTGACCTTGAGTAAATCACTTAATAACCTCATTGCCTTGCAAAAGAACAAAAAAATAAAAAACAAAGTCCAACACACACCAAAAAGGGCTACCAACTTCTGATATCAAGTGATCCTTACATTTTACATATGAGGAAGCTTTGACCTAGAAAAGGGATATTGGGGCAGTGAGGAGCACTGGGGAAATCACTGGTTTTCAGATCAAAAAGTCTGGGTCTGAAATTTACCTCTGCCATTGAATTGCCTATATAACATTAAGCAAGTGAATAAGTTCATGGTAGTTAGTTCCTTTTTTTGAGATTTCTACAGAAGGAGCTCATCAACCAATGATGCTTTATAGTATAGGCACATTTTGCTTTATGCAAGAGAAGACTTTGTGACTTAACTTGAGATATTTACTGAGTGAGGGGGATAGGGAAAAAAAGAAATAGAGACACTGAGAGGGGGGGATGTTAAGATGCACAGAAAGGTGATGTCTGGATCATAGTCACTAGAGACACAAAGCTACAAATGGATCTCTTGAAAGTCAAGGTACACCTGTGACTTGGAGAACAAGGCAGTAGAGGCCTGGGAGACTAGGAGAAGAAGTCCAGAGTCTTCCTCTAGATCCAGCACTCAGGTTAAAGTAGGTTCCCTGGCTTCTAGTTTGGGGGGAGGGGTTTACCTGAATTATCCCCACAAAATATGACTCCTCTGATATATATGGTAAAGAACAAGATGTTTTATTCATTCAGGTGCATCTAGTTGGTTTTCCATCTCTGATATGACTCCCTGGTGTTATCATTTCCTAGCAGCAATGAGCTAGGAAACTAAATATTTTCTGGGAAGGAAGATTCAAGATGTGGTGGGTTCCAAAGAAGGGACCAATGAGGAGTTATTAGGTAGCAGGTAGAAGCATGTCTGAAGAAGAGAAAGTTTTTAAAAACACTAGTTTCATAAAATTTGAGGAGTTTTTTGGAAGTACCAGAGTACTTCTGACAATAGTTCCTTTTTCTATAAAAGTAAAGAGAATGGATTAGATAATCTCTCTATCTTTTAGCTTGTTATTCTGGATGAAACAATGAGAAAAAACACTAGCTCTAGACTAAGGAGTCAAGGACCCTAGATTCTAGGTTCTAGGTTCAAAGTCACTTCTGCCTTTACTACTTGTGTGACTTCAGACTAGTCACTTGACCCCCTCAGGCTTCAGATTCCCCATCTTCAATATAAGGAGGTTGGACTAGATGGCCGTCATGATGTCTTCTGGTTCTGATACTAACTATAGTTTCACAAAATTCACACTAGAAAAGTGAAAGTGGGAACTCTAGACTAGTACTAAATTCAATGCTCTTTCTACTACTATATCATTATGTATTCATCTTTAAGGGGGTTAAATGTAAGTAAAGGCTATAAGTAGAAGGTTTCCAAGGAATTTCACAGAAATAAAATCAATAACATTTGAACCAAGTCTTAGCATGCAAAGCTATGTGGTCCTCTCTTTTTAAATTTTTTTAAATTTATTTAAGGCAAGAGGATTAAGTTACTTGTCCAAGGTCACACAGCTAGGCAATTATTAAGTGTGTGAGGTCAAATTTGAACTCAGGTCGTCCTGACTCAAAGGCTGGTGCTCTGTCCACCATACCACCTAGTTGCCCCATAATATCCTCTTTATAGGTTTCCCTCCTCAGTTTAAGGTAGGAAGTCCTATAAATTTGGCTTTCCAAGACATTTTGATCCAAAAATTCAGCCCCCTCACATCAATTAGAACCTTAGAAAATATATATTTAAAGCTGAATGTAATCTTAAAGGTCACCTATCCAATTTCCCCATCTTATAGAAGAGGAAACCTTCAACTACAAAAATTTTATAGCTTGCCCAAAATCAAACAGATAACAAGTCAGAGAGCAAGGATTTGGGACAAAATCCTGAGGCACCAAATATACTATTGTCCCTTGCTATATTTCTCTGACCCTGATGAGAAAGACAACTGCACATAAGAATATTGACTGCTGACATTAATATAATTATTGCTCTAAGATTTACAAGGTGCTACTTACAAGGAACTTGTAAAATAGGTAATGCAAATATTATTGTTCTCATTTTATAGATGAGAAAACTGAGGCTGAAGGAGAAGTGACTTTTCCAAGGTCACACGATTTGAACCTAGGACAGTATGGTATGTTATAGTGGAAAGAGGATGGAATTTGGAGTAAGAATCATAGGATTGTCCATTTAGACTCCTCCCTAGAAGAGTCCTCAAAAGTCTGGGATTCTGTCAAAGGATCATGTCTCTCTGTCCTTCAAACATGGCCTCTGGACTGTGAGTCTTAGTTTCACAGTCAGTCAGTCAGTCAATAAACATTTATGTAGTCGTTACTATGGGCCAGGTGACAGGTAAAGCAGTCGATAGAGTGGACAGAAAGTCAGGGAAGTCTCATCTTCCTGAATACAAATCCAGTCTCAGACTATTACCAATTGTATAACCCTAAGTAAGTCATATAACCCTGTTTACCTCAGTTCCCTCATTTATAAAATGAGTTAGAGAAAGAAAACCTCCTGGTCCAATCTGAGACCCAGGAATGTTAAATGACTAGTCCAACATCACACAGGTGGTAGAGTGACAGAATCAAGATTTTAATCTGGATTCTCTGACTGTAATTCCAAAAGACAAATAGAGATGGGTCATTTGCTCACTCTAGGGGGAAGGTCAAAGAACATGAGTCTACTATTTATCAGGCTCTGTGCCAATATTTTATAAATATTCTCTTATCTGAATCTCACAACCACTCTAGGAGGTAATGGCTATTATAACCTTCATTGTACAGTTGAAGAAACTGAAGCAGTCAGAGCCTAAATGACTTGCCCAAGTCACACAGGTAGTGTCCAAGGCAGGATTTGAAGTCAGCACTTTCTGATTTCTGGCCCACTAACCACTATACCACCGAGCTATCTCTACAAAATGAAAGAGCTAGGCTTGTATTCCATTGCTGACCCTTGCTATGTGATCATGGGCAAGTCATTGAATCTCTGAGTTCCAGTTTCCTCATCTGCAAAATGATATAGTTTTACATCAAATATTATATCGATGAATATAAAGCTATTACATTAATTTCTTTACATAATGACTGTGAGAATTAAATGAGATGCTTTTAAAATATTTTAAAATCTTTATGTTGATATCTAAATGTAATTTATTAATTCTGCTATGAAATGGATATGAACTGTTTCTTTCCTGGAGGGAGGGTCAACCCATAGCAAAACTATGAAGGAATTGGAGCTTATCTTCAAAATCTCTGTGATTTTTTTCTTCCCTAGTCTTAAACACTCTGCCCATCCCTCCAAGGACCCTAGCACTCCCAGTGTGTACTCTGGTTTCTCCTGTTTGAGAAGAAAAATTGTTGGATAAACAACTCATTTTTGCCAACACACCAAATGTATTGCTCTCCTTACAAGTATTTGTATTTTAATAAGAACTGGAATGGGGGGGGGGGCAGCTAGGTGGTGCAGTGGATAAAGCACCAGCCCTGGAGTCAGGAGTACCTGGGTTCAAATTAGGTCTCAGACCCTTAATACCTAGCTGTGTGGCCTTGGGCAAGCCACTTAACCCCATTTGCCTTGCAACCCCCCCAAAAAAAACTGGAATGGGGGGGCAATGCTTAACACTCATCCCTAAATGGAAATTTTCCAGCACTAGGGCAGTTGGGTAAAGAAAAAACTGGGGTGGGGAGTGTGGATTTCTTGTGCTGTTGAGTTTTGGGGCTCCTTCCTCTTCTCCCCATTTTACATTAGATCACTGTGAATTCTGTAATTCTTTACATCATATCTCACCACAGAGGATTTCCAGGGTATCAGTTATCAGGCCGAGTTAGCCTATCCTGCTTTGAAAAGTCTTGGATGTAGGAGAAAAGGAAGAGAGCAACAATAATTGGTGGACCCCAGAAATCCTGCTTTAACAAACCTTCCATCTAGTGGTCTACCATTATAGGGATGTGACTGACTACCTGTCATCCAGGCAAGAAGAATTACTATGGGGGTGGCTAGGTGGCTAGGTGGCTAGGTGGCGCAGCGGATAAAGCACCGGCCCTGGAGTGAGGAGTACCTGGGTTCAAATCCGGTCTCAGACGCTTAATAATTACCTAGCTGTGTGTCCTTGGGCAAGCCACTTAACCCCGTTTGCCTTGCAAAAACCTACAAAAAAAAAAAAGAATTACTATGGCCAAGGCTTACATGGAGAGGGAAGCAGGCACAATTTTCCCCCCATTAATTCCAACTCTTTCCTGCCTGAGGAATGAGGAGATGACCTGATGGGAGAACTAGTGAGTCAAACCACTTGTGCTTTCTTTTTTTCTCTTTTCTCTGATTCTCTTCATCCAATTCTGCAAATACCTTTGTATTCCCCCAAATCCTGTTCTGAATCATCAAATGTTATCGAGAAAAAGGCAGAGGGAAAAGTAAAGGGGTCAGATGACTTTTATCCTCAGACTTGAACTTCTATAATTTCCTTTCTGTTTCAGTCTTAATGATGTCCCTGGCTTAGAGCTATTCATGTCTCAGAAACATTTTCATCTCATTTTACCACATTAATGCCTCAGAAAATTTTTATCTTTCTCTTCTTCTCCTCCCCTCAGCCCTCTTCTCTATGCTCTCCCCAGCTCCCAGACCACTACAGATTATGGTTAAATCATATATCTTCCTTGCTATCTGACTTTCATTTTTGCTATTGTTACATCAATAGCTTTCATTATTTCCCCAGCTTGCCTTTGAGTCTTTCCAGTAATCAATACTTACATCTCCCACTCCCCTTGTGAAATTATTTAATCTTGGAAGACTTGAAGTGGGTTACTTTGGTAATTTTTTGCTCTCACCAGGTTCAATAAGAGAATCCTCCAAGTCAATATGATAACTAGTTTCAGGACAAAGTTCACAGTAAAAATGATTCCATTTTCCTTCTTTCTATGTCTACCCACTTGGAATATCCTAAAATTGCAAACACTAAAAGTTTATCACACTAAAGTAGTAATTAAACTAGTATTTGCCACAACAGCGGGTTCCAACTTTTAATTCCCACTCGATGCAGAACCTTTTTTCATGAAGTAACTAAACTCTGGGCAGCATGAGTACAAAAGACAATGCCAAAACAAAGTCCCCAGCTTTCAAAATACCTACAACTCTCCTTCTACAAAGGGGCAAACACTGCCCAAGCAACTACCTCTCTGGATCAGCTATTTATCCCTAGGAACTAAAGGGATTTCTCAGTGGTAGGTTTGGCTTGATTTTTAACTCTTTTTTTTTTTTGGTATTCCCAGCATTTGGTAGATACATTAATAAATATTTGTCGATTTGTTGGCTTGATTTGGTAATTGATACTCTCTCCAGGCACTAGAAGCCTAGGAGACCCAGATATATGCCCTCCCTCTTCTTTCCCATCTCTTTGTCCTCCCTTCTTCTCCTTTTCTTCCCTCCCTCCTCTCACACAATACTTCACATCTTACAAGAAAAAAGTTCCAAAAATGAGATTTGCAGCCTCCCTACAGCCCAGTATGTATCAGAACACAATTTGTCCTTCTGCTTCATAAAAAAAAACAAAAAAACAAAAAAAGAACTAAAGAAAAATACATCCCAGAAATATTTTGGCTCATGAGGGGTAGAGTTCTCCCTCAAAAAAAAAAAATGTGACTAGACTGTTACTGGCCTGTCCAGTGAGTTTTGAAACTTAATTCATTAAATCATTGAGGAACTAATTCTCTTTTCCACATCTTTCCACCTCCATAAACAGGGATAACAGTAATAATAATAATAATAATAATATGACAAATGATGTCTAAATAGTACTTTACGAACATTATTTCATTCAGACCTCAAAACAAGTCAATGATGGAATTACTTCCAGTATTATTATTAGCCCTATTTTACAAATAAGAAAACAGAGCCTCAGAGACATAAAGCAATTTGCCTATCTATCACATAAGTGAGCTTTAAATATAGATTTTGCTACTCCATGAACATCACTAAAACTACTAGGTTATGCTATTTGGAAACAGTTCGTACACAGTTAATTTCAATTATATACCAAAGTTCTCAGAAAAGAACTATTTTCCTGGCTAAGTCCTATAATTTGAACCTAGGGAAGGAACTAATTCAATATCATCTAACTCTAGAGCCAGGGAGTACCTTAAATGGGCTTTAAATCACTCCAGAACAAATCATTGATGTGAACACATCTTGAAATTGTAAAAATGCTATGAATGTAAGCTATTATTTTAATAGTAAGCTATTAATTTTAATAAGCTATTATTTTATATGTACACTGGTATAGTGTGCAAAGAACTGGCCTTGAAGTCAGGAAAACTGAGTTTAATTAAGTCCTACTTCTCACACATACTGCTATGTGACCCTGAGAAAGTCTCCCTTATCCATTCATTGTCCTAGTTAACATACTAAGGCTCTCAGTTGCAGAGGTCACAACCTGTATTGGTAAAGGAGTTTCCATAAACAGAAGTTTCCCTATATAAATGAAATAACAACTCTAGTCCCTATTATTATTTGCCAGAATGGGGAAGGATATGTACTCTTTATAGTGTGTGGGTTTTTCCCCTCATAATTAACAGAAATGTCAAATTTCAGTTAGAGGTTAGTGAAAATAAAAATGCAATTTTCCCCCTATCCTTAAATCTGTCCATGGAAAGGTGGAGGCTGCTTCCATGGATCATGGGTTCATACTCCAGAAGAGGTTTTTTGTTCAGTCTTTTGTGCGATTCTTTGTGACCCCATTGGCAAAAATACTGAAGTGATTTACTATTTCCTTCTCCAGATCATTTTACAGATGAATACACCAAGACAAGCAGGGTGAAATGAGAAAATTTGAAATCGGGAAGATGAGTCTTCCTAACTTCCAATCCAGCACTCTATCCTATGCGCCACCCAGCTGCCCCGTGGTCTGATTTTTTTTTAAACATCGACTAGACATTTTAGCTGTTGCCCAAATATTCAGAACTCTATAGGACTTGGACAGGGAACAGCTAAGTTTTGATGAGGGATGAGAATAAAGGGGAAGGGATATAGGGTTTGGTGATAGAGGAGTTAAAATTATATTATGAGGCAGGGAAAAGGGATCAACTTAAAGCAAATATCATCTGCTTCTTAATTTTGCTAAAGACTAGCCCTGAAGGGGCTGCTAGGTGGTGTAGTGGATAAAGCACAGGCCCTGGAGTCAGGAGGACCTGAGTTCAAATCCGGTCTCAGACACTTAATAATTACCTAGCTGTGTGGCCTTGGGCAAGCCACCTAACCCCATTGCCTTGCAGAAACCTAAAAGAAAAAAAAGACTAGTCCTGAAAGATCAAAGACAATCCTTAGAAATCCTTAGACATCCAGAGGAAAAAATCTATGGAGTCTGAATACAAAGTATACTATGTTCACGTTTTTATTTTTTGCAAAGCAATGGGGTTAAGTGACTTGCCCAAGATCACAAAGCTAGATAATTATTAAGTGTCTGAAACCAGATTTGAACTCAGGTCCTCCTGACTCCAAGGCCAGTGCTCTATCCACTGTGCCACCTAGCTGTTCACTTTTTAAAAAACTTCTTTTATGTTTTTCCTTTCTAATTTTTTATTTTTTTCCTTTAGTTCTAATTCCTCTTTCACAACATGGCTAATATGGAAATATCTTAAACCCAACTGTACATGTACAACTTTAACAGATTATTAGTCACCATGGGGAGGGCATAGAGAAGGAAGGGTGGTAGAAAAATGTGGAACTCATAAATTTGCAAATGTGAGAATGTAGAAAAATACCTTAGTAATTGGAAAAATAAAATGAAATTTCAATTAAAAAAAATAAAGACTAGACCTGAAGAAAGACACACACAAGTGAGATTTTATTATCTGTATGGATAAGAGAGATTAACCCCTGTGCAATCAGAATCATGCAGTTGCTAAGACTATTGACTGAAGCTATTGTCTGGATTTCTCAATCAGCCACATTCTACCTCCAACTGTAGGTAACGAGGCACAGATTTACATCACACTGTCATATTTTCCTGGTGGGTTTTTTTTTATTGAAGTCACTAATTCAGATTAACCACAAGGAACATAAACCTTGCAATTCTAATTTCCATAAAAAATGGGCAGTATCCCTGCCCTCCCCACTGCCTCACCTCAGGGATTCAGAAGATGTGCAATTATTTCTCATAGATCTCAAACTGTGGCAACTCATTTGGATAACTTAACTGCCCTAGGACTTATAAGGCTCCCTTGGGAAAAGTACCTATCCGATAAACATTCCCTTATACTTAGAACACTTTTGCTTTCTCTAAGTTTAATTCTATATTTCTAAGCTTAAAGAGACCTTCAAAGTCTTCTAGTACATAAACCCCCTTCATATATATATATGTATATATATATATATATATATATATATATATATATATAAAGAGAGAGAGAGAGAGAGAGAGAGAGAGAGAGAGAGAGAGAGAGAGAGAGAGCCTGAGGACCAAAATTATTAAGTCATAGACCCCAAGGTCAATGATATTTAAGAGACAGAACAGGGATTCAAACCCATGTCCTCTAATTCCAAATCAGCACTGTTTCTAGGACCCCATAGAGTCTCTAGTACCCCATAGAATGCCCCTCCAAAATACTCAGGTTTAGCCTGTGGTTAATATCTTTGCCTTTTGAGAAGTGAGGAATAGAAAAAGCTGACCTGGACCAAATCTACTTGTTTCCATTCCTTTTTCGTTGTTGTTCAGTCATTTTCAGTCCTGTCTGACTCTTCATGACTCCATTTTAATGTTTTCTTGCTAGAGTGGTTTGCTATTTCCATCTCCAATTCAATTTACAGATGAGGAAACAGGCTAAAGGGATTGACTTGCTCAGGGTTACACAAATATTAAGTATCTGAAGCCATATTTCAACTCAACAAAGATGAATCTTCCTGACTCCAGTCCTGGTATTCTGTCCACTGTGCCAATTAGCTGTCCCTCTTTTCTTTGGGCACTATCATATCACCCAATCCTGTCTGCCAGGTGAAAAGGACTTTTAAAAACCATTTTAGAAACTAAATCCCTCTGTCCACCAGGAGGTGGTGGTGTCTATCTATTTACAATTCCAACAAGTTCGAGGGAACTTGTTCAATGGAAAAACTCCCCCCAAAATCTTTTTCCTTGTTAAAAAAAAAAAAGTCAGTGATATATGTTGATGAAAATGTGTGTCTGTTTGTGTGTGTGTGTGTGTGTGTGTGTGTGTGTGTGTGTGTGTGTGCAGGCATACACATATCCCCAGTCTTGCATTCATAAGGGAAGAAACTTTAAACCGGGATAGAGAACATTAATGAGCTAT
This sequence comes from Macrotis lagotis, assembly GCF_037893015.1. NCBI lineage: Eukaryota > Metazoa > Chordata > Mammalia > Peramelemorphia > Peramelidae > Macrotis > Macrotis lagotis. Next base: position 123,107,567 of record NC_133666.1, on the reverse strand, counting down.
GTGACCCTGATTGTCTAATTCTCTACTTCTTTTTTCTTTTTCTTATTCTCTTTCTCTTATTTTTCTTTTTTCTTTCTTTCTCTTTCTTCTTCTCTCTCTCTCTCTCTCTCTCTCTCTCTCTCTCTCTCTCTCTCTCTCTCTCTCTCTCTCTCTGTCTTTCTTCTTTTATCTGTGGAGGTGTTCTGACCAAAAGTCTAGTAAGATTTCTTGGCCTTAATAAACCCCCAAATCTTTATTTGACAAGAATGGGCCTCAGTCTAAGCCCACTTGGTCATTGTTTGAGCCCTGATTTTTTTTCAGAGTAAATTCAAACAGCAAATTGTTTCTCTTTTGGCCAGAAACCCTGTGGGTAATCCCCTCTCAGATTATTATTAATTTTTTTGGACTATGAAGAGATTCCTTGCTTCTTTTCTTTCTCACCTGCCTTAATCACTGAGATACCCAACAATTTTTTTCTTTTTTTGTAAGTGGTCGTTCTTTTCCCCTTTGTCTCATCTCTCTTACCTAATTTTAATGATTAAATGGGCATTGCCTCAGTCAAACTGTGACCTGGGAAAGATCTAGCTTTTAAAAAAAAAACACAAGGTCTTCCCCCGCACCTAGGGCCATCCTCAGCCATCCTGATCCATATCTGGCCACTGGACTCAGATGGTTCTGGAGTAGAGAATGAGACTAGTGACTTTGCACAGACCTCCCTTGCTTAAATTCAATTCACTTGCACATCATGGCATCACCTTCCTGATGTCAGGATCTTCTTGGAAAATGAAGGACAAACAACAATTTGTGACTCAGTTCCCTGAACTGTAAAAAAAAAAAAGAGAATTGGATTTGACAATCCCTAAAGTCCCTTTCAGCTCTAACGACATGATCCTATGCTATTTCTCACTACTTGATACTACATACAAACAGTATACAGAGTGATATGTAAACAAAAACAAGAAGTCAATGAGAAGGAATGAGAGTAGAGGATGACTAGGAAATAAAAGTATCTAAAAGAGCTGGAAAAGACTTTGTTTACCAAGTCAACATCCCTGAGATCTACTAAGAAATATTGGGCCCTGCCCCCTTTCCCAACTTTCCCACAAAAGCTGACCCTAGAATCCCACTTCTCCAGCCCTGAAGGAGGGCCTTTTCCAATTGCCCCAAGTATTCATGCCTTTCTCCTTGAGACTACCTCCCTTCTACCAAGACTTGTCAATATCTATTTATTTCCATTATCTCTCCAAAGGAAAGTGAACTCTGAGGGTAGAGGTTGATTTAACCTTTTGAATACTTTCTGATTGCTTGATTAATTGATTGATTGAACAAGAGGGTGGGGAAACTGAGACAAACAGGGTTAAGAGCCTTTGCCTACAGAAACAAGTAGTGCCCATTTGCCTTGCAAAAAAAAAAAAAACCCTAAAAAAAGAAAAAGAAATAAGTAGTGTCAGAGGCCAGATTTGAAATCAGGAAGATTGGTCTTTCTGACTCCAGGTTTGTCCAATATCTTTAAACAATTAGAAGACATGGTTAAGGGGAAGACAGAAATATACTTTTAAAAAAAACTCCTAAAATCTGCATTGGGGTTAGGAGAAGGAGGCTCAGAAAGAATGTTTAAAAGCCAACTTCTGGTTTTAAAAAAAGATGTTGTGGATCCGCAGGCATTGTCTTTCTTTGGTCTTCGGTCTCCCCTCCGTCCCTGGTCAATAATCTAGCCTCTCTCCTCAGAGGTCAATGCCTTCCTTCAACTGTACTGAATCGACCTAGGACAAGCTCCTTGGCATTGTGAAGCTACAAAGGATTACAGATGTCCTGACTAGCCTTCAAACAGAAAGAACTCTCCAGGACGGACCGGGGTCTAGTCTAAATAATCCCAGCGACTAAACTTTGGGCTCCAGCCACAGAAGGTGAGAGCCGCAGATCACCTGTGTGATCCCGGGCAAGTCAGATTTCCTCATCTGTTAAGGGGAGGCCCGAGAGAGTGGATTCGGGGCCACGGCCAGTCGGATGTCCTGGGGGCATGAGTCTGGGCTACGCGCGTTCGCTGCTTTGTGTAATTCATTCACATTGTTTTCTCAGTCACCCACGCGTAAGGGTACGGGTATCCCCACGCGTGAGCGTGTGCTGCGTGTGAGCCCACGCGAGGGCTCCTGGGGAGGGGCCGGGGGGCTCTTTGTGTGTCTCGGTGCCCGGGAGGACGGCGGGAGCCCGGCGGGGGGGAGGGGGTCAGGGAATTCGCAACCACACAGACTTGGGGGGACAGGCGGACTGCGCCGGGGCTGGAGAGGGGCGGGAGGGGAAGGGGCGGCCTCGGGGGCGGAGCTGGAGCCGGGGGAGAGCCAGTGAGCGGGCCGGGCCGGGAGCCCGCGGGGCCGGGCCGGGCGCCAGGAGCTCAGAGGGCTGAGGGTGAGGGAGCGGGAGCCTGACCCGCAGAGGGTCCGAGCGGCGGGGCCGGGCGCGGGCGATGCAGTGACCGGGGCGGGGGGCGGGGAGGGGCGCGGGGCCGCTCTGCAGAGATGTGACTTCAGCGGCGGCTGCTGGAGAAGCGGGAGGCGCCGTCCGTCCGGCGGGGGCCGCGGTGCGGGTGAGTGCGGGGCGCCCGCGGCGGAGGGCTTCACCCAGGCGGGAGGACCGCAGGGACAGGGGGGCGGGGGGCTCTCCCGGCCCCAGAGAAACTTTTCTCGGGCGGGAAGAGCCCCGCGCACCCCCCCCCCCCACCGAAGGATGCTGAGCCCCCGCGGCGGCTCCTGGACGGCGGGGCGAGCTGGCCGCGGTGCCGAAGGCGCGGAGCGGAGGCCCCCGGGCAGCCGCGTCCGGAGAGGAGCCGCAGAGGGCGGAGCGGGGCCGGGCACGGAGGGGGAGGGTCGGGGGAGGAAGGGAGGAGGGGGCGGGAAGCTGCCGCCGGGGACTGGAGCCGGGGGCAGCCCCTCCTCCGGAGGAAGGCGGTCAGGCAGCCGTCCTTGGCCCCGTGGGGAGGCGTCCTTGGCCCCGGGAGGAGGCGTCCCTGGCCCGCACCTGCTGGAGGGAGGCTGCTGCGGGACGGGCCCCGCACTGGCCGGGAGGGAGGCACTGCGGTCTGCTGCACCCCGGGGCCCGAGGACTGATGCAGAAGTGGAGAAGGAGGGGGGGGGGTCGAGCCGGAGGCTCTGGGGGCTGTGGGGATCGAAGAGGAGAGTTCGGAAGGGGAGCTCCTAAGGAGACTGCAGCCTTCTAGTCGGGCTTGGGGGCTGGGGGCCGATGGCCGGAACCCGAGCCCGCAAGGGCCTGGGGGCAGGAGTGCGGAGAAGGTTGGAACTCAAACATACACATCAGTCACTTGTCTTCTCAGCTTTTTTTTAACCCCTCTTCAGAAAACCTAAGGAAAAGAACGATTGCTGGATGGGGGAAGGGGGGAAATGGTGGGAGGGAGGGAGGGAGGGAGAGAGAGAGAGAGAGAGAGAGAGAGAGAGAGAGAAGGGGGGAGGGAGAGAAGAGACTGAGAGAAGGTCATTGAATACAATGGATGAAGAATCTAGATGAAGAATACTGTGGCAGGGAAATGGCTACAGCGGTTAAAACCTTAAAGGGAGGAGGTAGGGACTATAAACCAACCTCAGTTTCTCAAAAAACTCTATTCCTTTGAAAGATTGTTGACCCCAGGAATCTCCACCAGCTCCTGCTAACTCAGCTCATTTTTTAGCTCCCCAGGCTTGGGGTCATACCCCAAGGGAGATATGTGGGCCAGAGTCCAGTCCAGCTTCAGTCCAGCTCCTTAAAAGTTCCCTTAACTGGTCTGAGGAATTGGTCAATAGCATCGAGATTCTCTTTGGATAGGCTCTAGGTTGGTCCTCCATGTAGCCATCTCCTTACTAGCCCTCTTTGGAAAGCTAGTCCCTTCTGGTTTCCAGAAAGAAAAAGTATGGATCTGATCGACAAATAGTTTGATTTCATTTGCATCCAGCCTCTGCCTAGTACTGGGAAACTGAGATTATTCATAGAGATGATTATCTCTAAAACCAAGAGGAAACTCTTCTTCCTGCCTCTGAACACAATTTTCCAGATATCCTTTGACCAAGGCCGAGTGAAGTGAGGCTATTAGCCATAAGATTTTGAAGGAACTGGTTTTCCTGTTCATAATTCATTTGGAAGCTCCTGAGAAGTTAAGTGACCCAAGGTCACAAAAGACACTAGGTAACTGAACCAGGGTTTGAACCTATGTCCAGGGACTACAAATTCCATGATATTTCCATAATACTAAACCATTTTATTAAGTGTGTTTTGGATGCTAGAGAAAGGGGTGATTCAGACCCAGCACCCAGCCATAGATTAACTTGATACGGACACAGAAATACAGAGAGAAAAACAGCCATATATGTATGAGTTCTAATCTTCTCCCTATCTACCCTCAGTCTTTTAAAGAAGATCCTCCTTTCAACAAATTTTTACTAGATAGACTGTGTGGTTAGAGTTGGCCTTATATCAGCCAAGAAAGGCCTCCTTCAGATGTGTGACCCTGGGCAAATCACTTAATTTCCTCTCTGTTTTATGGGCCCCTGAACTAGACCCATAGCACTAAAGAGTCTGAGGGGATTTTTTTAAAGGGGGGGGGCAGCAGCCCTGTGTTTGAGAATCATGGAAGGAGAGTTGGTCTATTTTGACTAGAGGTAGTCAAATAGCCTGCAGAATGATATGCAAATTTGAGTCTCTTATTATTGAGTTAACAGTCCCTAACCAATTTCGTATTCGTACCACTGTGCAAATTGTTCTTCCTCTCTATTCATTGCCCTGGGGCTTAAGTCAGAAGGGATGATACTGTGTACCAGAGCCAGATGGAGTGTTAGATGCCCAGCGGAAGAGAAGTATGGCACTTAGAGAGGGAAGTAAGGGGGTGGGGTAGGGAGTAAAAAGAAATCTCAGCACTTTGAGGCACAGATGTTAGAAAGGGTTTCAGAAACTACATCCTAAGACTGGGGAGGAATTATCTATCCAATGGCAGACTATCAGCACATAATAGGACATTTTCTGCAATTTGTTTCTGCCTCTGTTGAGACCTGAAGCTCCCTGGGAGTCTAATTTATTTCAAAGCCACCCTGAATAGCTGTAGCTTTGGACTGGGAGAGGTAGCTACTGGTTTTATCTTTAGCCCTACTGGCTCCCTCTCCACTCCATGCCAATTGACTTGGTGTCTGGATGCAAAATTAATGGACTTATGACCTCCATCATCTGAGGAGGTGCTCGGTTGGCACTAATGGGTGATGTGCAGACAAAGATAATATTAAGCCCCAATACTTAAGCATCTCTGACTCCAGTCTGACTGATTCTTACCCTTCCCAAAGGGTACTCCTTGGATCTTATAGAAAACCCGGACCTGGATGCCACATTAAGAGTTATTTAAAACAAATTAATTTTCCCAACCAGAACTATCTGATTTTAGAACTGCAGTTCAAAATTGTTAGAATTTTCTCGATCACAACCTAGGGAAACCAGCCAGTCCTGAATGGAATGGTCCGGAATATCATTTGCATTTAAATGATTGCTTTTATTTACAGGCTCGAGGCTGTTTTGCATATTCATGGAGACATTCTCACAACTGTATTTACATACCGAAAGGGATTTCTTTGGTGCTAAATCTAGGAGTTGAGTAGGTTAGGCTTTGCCTGTGTTTGAGATAAATTGGTTGTGAGGAAGCTAAAAAATGAATGGTAGGAAAGGGTGTAACAAATTCTCCCGATGATTCAACCCAGCTATTTGTGCCCTAAAGTCTTTTGCTGACTATTATCTACACTGACAAGTAAAGGCTAAAACCACAGAACTGATGTGATAGATGAAAACACTGGGTGCTCTAGAGGAGAGATCCATCTTAACTCTTTGTTCTTTCTCTGGAGAGCTGGCTGGGGCTTTGGGCTTGGTGGGTTGGGTAGCTTACTATTTAGCTACTAAATATTTAAGCCAAGTAAAATCAACAAGCACAAGTCAACAAGAATTTATTAAGCATCTATTATACGTGTCAGGAATTTACTAAGTGCTGAGGATTCACAGAAGGCAAAAAACAACCTCTTGTTCTCTTTGGAGCTCAGAATAATGGGGGAGACAACATGTAAACAGTTATGTATAGAATTTGGGGATATCTCCGAAGGAAGGTATAAAGTGGGATCTGGCAAAGACTTTCTATGGAAGATAGGCCTTTTGCTTGAACTTGAAGGAATTCAGAAGGCAACAAGAATACTGGAGTGTAACCTTCTTGACTAGGAGGACTATTTGGTATCTCCAGCCCTGGCAGCTCGGATTCTAACTGTAGAACCGAACCGGAAAGAACATTGGAGAGCATTTACATCAGAGGAAGCTGAATTGAGAAAAGTTAGTTGATTTGCCTAAGGTCATACAGCTAAGCATCTCAGGTGGGATTCCAAATTGTTCTCCCTGACTCCAAGTCTAAAGTCTAGCATATATAGTATATGCCTTTAAGAAATGTTAATTGAATGGCATTATTATTATTATTATTATTATTATTGTTATTATTATTCAGTCATGTCTGACTCTTCAGGACCATGAAGACAACATGCCAATACTGTCCCTGGAGTTTTCTTTAGCAAAGATACTAGAGTGGTTCAGGATTAAGGCAAACAGAGGTTAAGTGATTTGGATGGGGCCACACAGCTGTTACATGTCTAAGGCTGAATTTGAACTCACATCTTCTTGACTCCAGGCCCAGCACTCTATCCACCGACTCACCTAGCTTCCTTTAATCAAGTCTTAAAATACTCCCTTTTTGAATGGGGCTGAGGAGGATATCAGGCCTAAATTGTCTTACTGACTAGTAGTGAACTAGGATCAGGAGACTTGGATTTTAGCATTTGCATTCTGCACAGAATTTTCCCTCTATTTCCTCTTCTGTCAAATGAGAAGCATGATTTCAATCAATCAATTATCAATACCAGGTACTGATACCAGAGATACAAAAAGAGGCAAAACAGACCCTGCCCCCAAGAAATTTACAATGAATGAGTTCAGGCTTCCCTTATGGGGTTATTGGGAAGATCATCAATATGGTAGAACTTTGAACCACTTTTAAGTACTATAGAGATTCAGGAAATTGTTGTCTCTTGTTATATATGGCAAAGAAAAGGACCCAAAACTTCACTTTTCCAAATTAGACATTAAAATTTGTGGCTTCACCTCTTTAAAGAAATGGGTATTTTTCCTAACTTAGAGCAGAAATTCCTTGTCCAAAAAGGACATGTTGGTGAGTTAGGAACTATGGCTGTTATGCTCCAGGTGAAGAAATCACCAGCCCTACTTGGGAAAAATCCTCTCCAAGAGACAATACTTCATTAGCTTGGGTCAATATCACTTATGGGGAAGGAGGGAGCCTAGGATATAGAAATTTAAGGTGGCTCCAATACTTGTCTCTTAAGAGAAAGTCAGTAACTGATTTCTGGTACTGTTATTCTTGGTGGTTAGCAAGTATTCTTAACCATTTTTGTGCCCCAGGCCCCTTTGGCAGTCTGGGAAAACATTCAATATCCTTTGTCAGAATGCTTTGGGTTTTGTTCTTAATTGAAAGAAATGCTAAATTTCAATTAGAAATTAGTGAAAATAAAAATGTAATTATTTCCCCATTGCAAGTTCAAGGAACCATGAAATCTATCCATAAATCTTCTAGGAACCCCAGGTTAAGAACCTCTTTTTTTAGAGGCCTGAAGAGATGGCACTGTATGTCATCCTAGGATGCTTTAAAATCAATCTAGATAAAGACATAGTTATTTCTACTTGTCTTCAATGTACAGGGGATTTGGAAGAGAACTTTTGAAGTACCTCAATGTACTAAGGTTATAGATCCAAAGCTGAAAGACAATTTGAGGACTATCTAGTTCTTATCTAAGAGGGAAGAAAATGAAGTTTTGGCAGATTATAACAATCATAGAGGATAAAACATGTAGTGAACATTAGAGGTGAGATTTGAACTCAAGTCCTCTGACTCTAGATCCAGGGTTCTTCTCTTTATATCATCCTAAAAGAACACCAGACTGGAGTTGTAATAACTGAATTTGAATCCAGGTGTCCACACTAGTTTTGGGACTTGGGCAGTTCACTTAATCTTAATTTCAGTTTTCCAGGCTCTATATAATGGGAATTTTTTTTAAAAAATCCATGTTTTTTAGGATTATTAAGCCTTAAAGTGCTATGGAATTTTTGAGCTAATATCTATACAGTTCACAGTGCTTGGTACATAGTAGGTACTTAATAAATGTTCCCTGTGCCACTTAATCCTAGTTGCCTCAGTTTCCTTATTTGTAAAATGAACTGAGAAAGAAATGGCAAGTCACTCTAATAATTTTGCCAAGAAAATTCCATATGGGATCACATGACTGAAACATTGAACAACAACTCCCTCCTCCAATAATGTTGGTACTTCAACAAAGCCAAAGGTATCCTCCATGCCTACCTATCTTTACTTTCATTGTTCTAAGATTACTCAAAGGAAAAATCACTTTGTTTCCATCCTTCTGCTAGGACTGGTTATTAAGTCAACTAAGAGAATATAATATGTTCTCATAAAGCTGGGGTTGTTAACCATCTTTGTGTCCTGGACCCCTTTGTCAGCATGGTAAGCCCATAAACCCCATCTTAAAAGAGTATTTTTTTTATGTGAAAGATTTTATTTATTTTGAAGTTTACAATTTTTCCCCTGATCTTGCTTTTCTCCCCCCATAGAAGGCAATCTGTTAGTCTTCACATTGTTTCCATGCTACACTTTGATCTAAATTGAATGTGTTGAGAGAGAAATCATATCAAAAGACTATTTTTAAAATTCATCAAATACCCAAGATTACAAAGGAAGTCAGTTATGTTGAAATATAGTTATAAAAACAATTTTTTTTCCTCAGGTTAAGAAATCCCTACCTCAAAGGGATCTTCTGTTTCTATTAGTGATCCCTTGTTTGCTTTATAATAAAGTGAAGGATTGGAAATGAGATGAATTGACAGCCTGGTGGTTTATCCATGTAACATCATCTCCATGGTAACTGGCCAGTCTAGATGAGTTCAGTCACATGATGGTTACATGACATGAATGAAATATACTCTGTGTGTGTGTGTGTGTGTGTGTATGGTAGGGGGGAGGCACATAGAATGGGAGGTATGGACCTCAGAACCTGGAGCACTTGCAGAGCCAGCAGGCAACAAAGGTTGTTGTCCTGAAGCCATCTATTGTGCTCAGAGGCATCACTTGGGTATCTCAACAGGGCAGTTAAAGGAGCCCTCTTATAAAGGATTGTTTACTGCATTTCTTTCAAGCTCAGTGAACCACAGCTTACTAGAAAATTGAGTTCTCTTGTGCATGGCATATCACTTAATTGTGGACCTTTCTTTCCAATGTGTATTTTTAAATCAGGGCTCAGTTCCAGTGTCCAGGAGTTTAGGTCTTACCAAAGGTAATGAATAGATTAGCCTGGTTTTCCATATTAATGTATTGCACCATCTGAACCTCCAAAGTAGTACTCCGGTTTTTTTGCTTCATATTCCTTTCATCACCATCTATAATTGACTGCCATTAGGCTGACTCCAAAGTCCCCATCAGATGTGAATATGGGAATTTAGAAGAGATGGGGAGGGGGAGGAATTCTTGTCTCTTTACCACTATTTGGGGTAATTCAAATATCTCTCTTGGGCAGATGAGACTTCTGTGGGGAACTGAGGAAGATGGAGAAAGGGAACCATAATCTATACTGCTTCCTGACTTCATTCTCCAATGCCTGATCTATAGATTGTTTCATAGCTATAATAATTATTAGTAATGGTACTGTAGAATTTGACTGTTTTATACAATAATAATTGCATATGTAGAGAATTTTTACATGCACAAAACGCTTCACATCCATTGATATTTCATTTGAGCCTCACAGATAACTGTTTCCATTTTATGAATGTGGACATTGAGATTCAGAGGTGATTTGCCCAAAAATCACGGAGCAATTAAATGTCAAAGATGGGAGTGGAACCTGGGTGTTTCTGGATTTTCAAGTCACTATTTAGATTCTAGTCCTGACTCTGCCACTGGTGCTGACTTTGTCACTTTATCTCTCTGGGCCTCAGTTTCTCATCTGTAAAAATAGGAAGCATGTTATCAACTCTCCCTTGCTGTTTTATTGTGAGATTCAGCAAGACTTGAATAGTATCAAGTACTATAGAATTAGAATGTAATGTTATAATTCAAAGTTAGGGAATGAGCCCTCATAACTTTATTTTTTTTTTTTTAGGTTTTTTTTTTTTTGCAAGGCAATGGGGTTAAGTGGTTTGCCCAAAGCCATACAGCTAGGAATTATTAAGTATCTGAGGCCGGATTTGAACTCAGGTACTCCTGACTCCAGGGCCGGTGCTCTATCCACTGCGCCACTTTGCTGCCCCTTGTTTTTCTTTTAGAATTAAACCAAGGACTTAACTTTTGTGCCATGGAACAGTCCTACAGCTCAGTTCAGTGCAGTGCTCACAGGTACAACAAAAACAGGACTTCTTTGTATAGTAGTAAGAACATGTAAGAACATGGACCTCAGCATCAGAAGACATAGCACCATAGGCTTGGAACTGGAAGAGACTTTAGAGATGCTCTTTTTACAGCTAAGGAAAGCAAGTCAGAGGGAAGTTAAATGACTTACCCAGTTTCTCACCATCAGAGATAGGATTTGAACCCAACTTCCAAACCAATGTAGGATGATATGATTAAAAAGTCAGAAGATCTAGGTTCAAATCTGGTGAAAAGGGAAGGTTATTTGTTGACTCATATACAGCTCTTTGTGACCCTATGAACCATTATTCTGTCCATGGAGTTTTTTGGTAAAAAAATGTCCTTAGAGTAATTGCCATTTTCCTCTCCAGTGGATTAAGGCAGAGGTCAGTGTCTTCCTCCAGATCACACAACTAGTTAAGTGTCTTCAGTCAAATATTTAAACTCAGGTCTGCATGGGGCACAATCTGCCCATCTGGAAGTCTCTCTAATCCCTCTTAATTCCAGGACATTCCTTCTGTTAATTTTTTTCCTATTTATCCTGTTTATATCTTGCCTTGTCCATGTTTGTTTGCTAGTTGTCTCTCCCATTAGACTGTAAGCTCCTTGAGGACAGGGATTATCTATTACCCCTTTTTTTGGAAGGGGGTATTTAGTATCTTAGTGTTTCACCCAGGTCTGGCACATAGTAGGTACATAGGTGGTACAGTAGAGTGCTGGGTCTGGAGTTGAGAATTCATTTTTCTGAGTTCAAATCTGTCCTCACTCCATCCTATTTGCTTGAGTTTCCTCCTCCATAAGATGATCTGGAGAAGGAAATGACCACTCCAGTATCTTTGCCAAGAAAACCCCCAAACAGGGTCATAAAGAATAGGACATGACACAACTATAATACTTTTTGAGTCTCTCTCTACTCATGGACCTTATCTCCTGACTGTGACAAAGGATCTTAGAAGGGTCTTAAATCCTGGAGCTAGACCTGTACCCTCCTATTTTTCTAGGAATAACCTTTCTTGGGTTGTGTACTTTGGCATTTGCAACCCTGCATTGTAATTCAATCTACCTAATACCTTTCCTTCCAGCTTGATTCCGGAGGCCTTTGTTATGGGAAATTTGAGGGGCTATTCTTGGACTGTGTGAGATCTTGGTGGAAGAAATCTCTGGGGTGGGGGTAGGGTGATGATTATTTTGTAGAGTTTTAGACCTTATTTAGGAAAGGACCAAAACTGATGAAGTTTCTGTGATTGGTATGAGGCAGACTGGGAGCAAAACCACTTGGCAGGATGCTCCTCTTTCCAAATAACCTGGGAGGTCTGATAGATACGTTCATTTAGCTCAGTGACTGACTGGAATGCCAGAAGAGGGGGTTAGCTTTGAAACCAGAGGAGGGGAGAATGTAGATCAACAGGTGCAAATGAGCCCATGCAGCTGGGGGACCTTTACAGGGTTAGGGATCTCAGGCAAATCCTGGCCTCATTTTTGTCCACTCAAGGTAGGTGCTATTATTATCTTCATTTTACAGATGAGGAAACTGAGGCAGGCTGACACTAAGTGACCTGCCCAATGTCACAAAGTATCTGAGGCCAGATTTGAAATTGAATTCTATCCACTCTGCTAAGTAACTGTCCACCTCAGCCTGTGAAGAGAGGGTTATCGCTCCAAATCCCCAAACTTATGATTTCACCGACATACAGAAATCCCACTGTGCAAACTGCAATTTCCCTTTTCCAATGCTTCTGCATTGGCAGATTGCATCTGTTCTACAATTTACAGACTTGGTTGCCTGGTATACTGAGAGGTAAAGAGGTATTTCTTGGGGGGAATGTTTAGCCTCTCTTTCAGAGGTAGCATTTGAACCCACATTTGAGGCCAGATCTCTGCACTATATCATACTGCCTCTGTGAAGGTGATAAGTTCTCATTCTTATAAAAAGGATGGTCACTGTCCAGGAGTGAATTATAATTAGGCTGTACAGGTAGAATACACAGAGGCTTCAGGAAAAAACCTAAATCCTGGTGGTAACTGGTTGTACCCACAATTTCACAGAAGCGTCAAAGGATGCAGGGAAGGAGAAGATGACTGGTTTTCTCTTCCCTCAAACTAGCCTATACTTGGTTGCAAGAAAGCAAGCAATGAGTCAGTGGAATGTTTACTGATGAGAAATACGCCAAGATTGGGATATACTCTGTAAGTCCCTGGTGTTTGATCCTGGATCTCTTCCCATTGTGTAGTCATCTTGGAGTGCTTGTGTCAGACCAAGGTCATGGCAGAATTGAAGAAGTAAAAATGATGAAAGATGTGGTTAACTCCAGGAGAGAAGAAGCATGAGGTTGGCCTGGAGTCTGGAAACTTAGGACTAAATTCTGCCTCAGAAGATTTCTTTGTTTGACATTATCACTCTGAATGAACTTCAAATAGTTGTTGTTCAATCATTATCAGTCATGTCCCACTCTTTGTGATCCCCTTTGGGGTTTTCTTAGCTACCATACTGAAGTGGTTTGTCATTTCTTTCTCCAGTTCATGAGACAGATGAGGAAACTGAGGCAAACAGTTAAGTGACTTGCCCAGGGTCCAGAGGCTGGATTTTAGGTCTTCCTGACTCCAGGCCCTGTGCTCCTTCAATTGTTGATCAATCAAGATGTTGTATATAAAGTATTTTGTACAACTTGAAAAAAATGAACTATTTTCAACCCCTTGTAAAGTATGTACCATCCAATTCCCCATTTGTTCCAATAAGCACCAAGAGAACCATGGGGCTTTCTCTGTAGAATTCTCACAAGCAGGATCATCTCTGAATAGTTCTTCCCCAGATGACTGCATAAAACAGCTGCCAGAAAAAAATGAGATTCCCAAGGATGCAGTTGAAACAAAGGCTATTGTTTAAGGGTATTGTCTGCTCCATCTGAGAAAGTGGTTAAAATGTTAGAAGGTTTGGTTACTTCCACAGGTTATTTCTCCTAGTAGCTGTCAGTCAGTAAACAGTTAAATACCTGCTCTGTGCTGAAGATATAACAAAAGAGCAAAGATTTAACAAAAAGAGCTCACTGTCCTCAGTGAGCTCACAATCTAATAGGAGAGAAGCGAAAAAATACGAACAAATGGGACCCAACAGAGAGGGAAGGAACTAGAATTAGATCTGGAAAATTTAAGAGGTCATTTAGTTCAATACCTCCTCATTTTCTAGATGAGGACATTGAGGCCCATAAGTAAAAGTGACTTCCCTGGAGTCATACTGACTAGTCTGTCTGATTTCCAAATCTAGAGTTCTTTCCACTGCTCTACCCTGCCTCTTACTTTGTAGTATCCCAGCTCATAGTGTGTCGTCTACTTAACTCATCTTTCCAACTTTCCTGAGAAGCTTGGGCTGCCTATTTACATTTGTCTGTTTTGCTATTTTTTTAAGTCCTTGCTTAAGTTTTTTGCTTTTTAATCATCTTAAGCTGTAATAACTTGAAAAACTTTTGAGACACTCTATATAAGATAAAGGATAATTTCTTTAAGTTGCATCCCAGAGGCATATCTGAATTGATTTGCTGTAATGAAATTTTGTCCAAATGAATCCAATTTTCAAAATTAAATTTCCATTTATTTGGACCTAGAAACAAATAGTCTACTCTGTTCAAAAGTGTAAAGAAGGAAACCCAGTAAATGTAGGCAATATGATTAAACATTACTTCTGTCAAACATTACTTCTGTCGATTTCCTCCGATCTCTTGGATCCTGTGTTTGTGTGTTTGTTTGTCTGTCTGTCTTTGTCTGATTCTTGGGGGGGAGGAAGAGAGGATGATTTAAGAGTAGATTATATCCTAGATAGAATGAATGTATGCTGTAAGGAAAAAGAACTGAAAGTCTGTTGGTACTTGAAAACTGGAGGTGGGGGGGTGGTAAATAACTGAGTAATACCTTCTCTCCTCTCTTCCCACAGTACAAACAGTGAGCCTTCAAGTTAGCTCATTGTAGAAAATGACTGTCAGAGGAATCAGCCCCAGAGGAAAGCATCTGTTTATATAATTGTATAGTGAGTAAGAATGTGTTGCAACGGGAGTAAAAGTTTTATATCCATGAGTCATACAGCTCGACACAGTTGCAAGAGTACCTAGAATCCTGGAACTCAGAAGTGATTTGTCCAAGGTCATACAAGTAGTGATAGAACTGGAATTAGAACTCAGATCTTTTTGACTCTAGATCAGGTGTTGCTTCCACTCACCCAGAGTGGCTCATTCAGCAGGGCTACTGGATTAATTCTGTCAGAAGGAAGGTTCCTGTGTAATAGGATTTGGCTTGCAAAGCATCCAGGCTTCCACTTGGTTGTTGGCTTGAACTGATATCTCTGAACAAGAGCCAGGTTTATAAATCTGGTGAATCCTCCTTGGTCCTTTTGTTTTTCCTGGGCAAAGTATCTTCTTTATTTTGACTTAACACTGTTGCTGGGGACAGCTACTTGGTACAGTGGATACAGCACTGAACTTGGAATCAGGAAGACTCCATCAGGAGTTCAAATTCCATATCAGTCACTTAACTATCTGTGTTATCCTGGATAAATCACTTAACCCTTTTTGCCTCAATTTCCTTATCTGTAAAATGAGCTGGAGAAGGTAATGACACACTTGGGATCTTTGCCAAGAAAAACTCCAAATGGGGTCAAAAGAGTCAGATAGGACTGAAAACAACTGAACAGCAAGGTCAAATGACCTTGAGATAAGATTTGAATCCAGGTCCCTTGACTCTAGAGTTCTTTCCATTGAAATTCTCCTTAACTTAACTTTGAATATCTTTTTCACTTCTAACATCTTATGAATACCACACATTAGATACTTGACACAGGGGGAAACTTAATTTTGTATGTGTTTGGGGTAAGGCCAGGAAGCTCCCAGAGCTGATTTGGTTACATCATCGAGAGTTAAAAACTCTTTACAATGCAATTCCTCTATAAAGTGGAGTCTTCCTGAGTTATTCAATGGCACTGAGAAGTTAAGTAAATTTTTCAGGGTCACACAACTAGCTGAGAATATATAGATATAAGTCTTAAACTCAGATCTTCTTGGTTCCTAAAGTCAGTCCTATAACCCCTAAGTTATTTAGTTCTCTCTTTAGGAGGATTCCCTGTTTTCTGCAATGGTTTTTAATTCAGTAGACAGAGCTTGGGTTTATTTATCAGCTGGTACCATCATGCCCACACTTACTCTCCTTTCCAGTGCCCCTGGGGATTGGGAGGTGGGGGTAGGGGTAAGAATGGGGATAGAAACCAACCTATGGCTCTATGCATCTTTTATCTATATAACATAAATAATTCATCGACCCTTATGGCCCCTCTGAGGTAATAAGGATTTGAGTTCTCCTTGGCTGGGAGGCTGCTCAGGGCGACTTTAGAGACAAAGAAAGTGGTCAATACTGCATTTACTTATGAAAGCTCTTGGGACTGAAACTATTTGGGTGGCTGGAGGGTAAGCAAGAATTGGAGCAGCTGTTGTGTAGGTAGCTCAATACAACTGTAGGCACAAACAGATAGATCACAGATTTAATAGGCTCACTGTGAAAAGCAATTGGAAATAATACTTAATAAAATAAGCAACAAGGCCCCTTGTGGGATGGGCCTTCCTGAAAGAGTAAGGAAGCTTTGAAATAAGTAGGGAACCTCCCTCCCTTTAAAATAGTTCAAATGTTGCACTACTTTCAAAATAGCTTGTTTATTTCTAGAATGGGGGTCTTTAATTGATTTTTTTAATCTTTCTTAAAAATAATTTATACCATTTCAGAGAGAAAAATGAGAACCCACTTGGTCCTCTCATTTCTCCTCTTCTTTGTGATCGGCTATGGCTCCTCAGAGAATGCCAGCACCTCTCGAGGCTGTGGGCTTGACCTCCTCCCTCAGTACGTGTCCCTGTGCGACCTGGATGCCATTTGGGGAATTGTGGTGGAGGCAGTGGCTGGGGCTGGTGCCCTGATCACACTGCTGTTGATACTGATTCTCCTGGTGAGACTTCCATTCATCAAGGACAAAGAGAAGAAGGGGCCCCTGGGCCTGAACTTTCTGTTCCTTCTGGGGACCCTAGGGTTGTTTGGACTGACTTTTGCATTCATTATTCGAGAGGATGAGACCATATGCTCAGCTCGCAGATTCCTGTGGGGGGTGCTCTTTGCCCTATGCTTTTCATGCCTACTCAGCCAGGCCTGGAGAGTCCGGAGGCTGGTTCGCCATGGGAAAAGCCCCTCAGGCTGGCATCTCGCTGGTATGGCCATATGTCTGATGCTGGTCCAGGTTATCATTGCCACAGAGTGGCTAGTCTTGAACGTGGTCCGGGACAAAAAGCTAGCCTGCAACTATGAGCCCATGGATTTTGCATTGGCCTTAACTTATGACATGGTTCTGCTGGTGGTGACCTTGGGTTTGTCCCTCTTCACTCTCTGTGGGAAATTTAAGAAATGGAAGAAGAATGGAGTGTGCCTCATCCTTACCACCTTCCTCTCCATTTTGATCTGGGTGGCCTGGATGACCATGTACCTTTTTGGCAATGCAGAACTAAGGAAAGGTGATGTGTGGAGTGATCCCACCCTGGCCATCGCCCTGGTGTCCAGTGGGTGGGTATTTGTCATCTTCCATGCTATTCCTGAAGTACACTGCTCAATCCTCCCATCACAGCAAGAAAATACAACCAACTACTTTGACACGTCACAGCCCAGGATGAGGGAGACAGCCTTTGAAGAGGATGTTCAACTTCCCCGAAGCTACATGGAAAACAAAGCTTTTTCAATGGATGAACACAATGCAGGTAACTTGAACCAAATTTTGTCTATGACTTCTATATGCATTTGTTAAGTGGACAATGAAGAATTAGGCACTGTTCCCTTTATACCCCATTTGTTGACCTATTGGACAATCTGAAGAAGTTCCAAGTCTTTTGATTAAATAAAAAATGCATTTTTCTAGTTGTCTGAACCTGTAGAACAGAGGTCACTGTAAATCAGTTAGACCTTAAATTCTTTCTTGTGTTGTATTGATTGAAAATTGCTTACTGGGAATCCCAGTAGTAAGAAGAATGTTCACAGATGGGTTCTGTTCTACAAGTTGCAGAAGGCAATGCTGAGTCAGCCCATCAAAATGCTCATTTGCTCTTCCCAATGGCAGAGTCTACATTGTTGGGTTTGCTTGGTGAGCACTGGGGAACTGTGTAACTAGTTGCACCTCCAGCTATGGGAATAGATTTGTAGGAGAGGGAAGGTTCTTCCCCATCATTCCCCCCAAAGCTAGCAAATCTTTTGATGCATTTCAGAATGAGGATGTATTTTCTGAGATCCCTGAGTTCAGTGTGATATAGTGGACAGAGCCACTTCTTTTTATTTATTTATTTATTTATTTTTTATTCTCATTTTGTACAAATGTTTTTCTTTACATTAATAAAATATACTTGTTTACAAGTAAACAAAATACCCCTCCCCCCATGAATATAGATAGACTTGACAGAGCCACTTCTTGCACTGGGCTTTCAATCAGGAAAAACTGGATTAAATCCTTTCTCAGAAATTAGCTTTGGGAACCTTGTGGAAATCATCTATCCTATCTGACCCCTACATTTTCTCTGGCAAATAGAGGCACTAAATAGCCATTTTCTATTTCTCAGGGTCCTTGAGAAGTCAAAAGTACTTGCTTTGTAAACCCAAAGGCATTTCCTAAATGTGAGCTGCTACTGTTGTTGTATGAGGCAGCTGGAATGACACATAGAGTATTTATTTGGAAATCAGGAAAGATCTGGATTTGAGTTCTGCCTCTAATATATTATAGCTGTATGACTTTTTGAAAGTCACTTAACTAACCCAAAGGTGAGGTGTTAAAATTGCATTGGTGTGTTATTAGTTTAGGCAGACTAGGAAGAGCCAAAGATTGTCATCCTGTGGTTGAGGCCATGATAGGAACCCTATCTCCTTTTGCTTTTTTGTGGGGGGAGATGGGTGGAGAAAATGGTTTTGCTATTTTATAAAAAATACTCAAAGCTAAGGGACAGATTCCCACAGGACCAAGCCTAATTCTGTATTGCTCATTGTGCCCTTTCTATATAAGTCTGATATGTCATAGAGCCTTAGGAGACTCAGTCCTGCAACTTACTCCCTCATTGAGCAATCATGACATATCCAAGTACTAGTTTTCCCCTGTATAAAATTTACATGATGTCTGAACTGTATTCTCAAACTGCCATTCCAAAAGTATATGATTCTGAGTTACATGGGTAGCCCCTTCTCAGTCATATTCATAGTCTTCTGGGGCCAAGCCAATGAAGACAGACTAGACAAAAATAGGGAGTGGATGTCTTGATATGTGTTTTCCCCCTCCCCTGGCTGTATTCAAGAGCCAAAGAGATGAACTTTTCATTTATCCTATGCTTAGGATAACCTTGTAGCCATTTAGCCAGGAGCAGAGTTGACTTCCTAAAGATGGTAGGTAGGCCTCAAAGTTTGACCAGAGTTGTGTCCTGATCTCTGGCAGAGCAGATTTTCCCTGCAGGCTTAAATCCCTGAAACAGAAATCTTATCTTGCCATGGCCAGGGCCCTCCTGCACTTGTCCTCCAGCCACAATTGAGACCAGCTGTTGGAATTCTTGGCCTAGGCCCCAGAGGTCTTGAATTTCAGGGAGCCAGGGCCCAAGACCTCTTCAGTTGGGCTCCTTCTTACCACATTGGGCCTCATATCAAGCCAATGAACTCTGACTTTAGAGAATCATGTAAGGTCTGTTTGATTAAACCTAACCTCATCCTCTCCAGTTTCAATCTTCTTGTTTCACTGACATGATATGAGTGAGAGAGGACCACTTGCCCTCCCTCATCACCTTCCCCATTTGACACTTTCAGTGTTGTGACAGAGAGGCTCTCAAGCAAAGAGTATATTCCTGAGTAAATTATAAATTCTTAGTATTCCAGTAGCCTCTATCTTCTTCCTTTTTCCTCTGAGAGAGACCTTGCTCAGCCTTTTGCTTATTAATATCAGTGCTAGCATGACAGAAGTGATAAGAAATTAAAATGCATTGAAAAATCTAGCACCTTAGATTACAACTTCCAGAGCCTTAGAGATGTGTTAAACATTCACCTTTCAGAGGAATGAGACAAAGTGCTTTTTCAAGAGGGTACTTTTTTTTAGGGGCCATAGTAGATTGGGTTTGAAGCAAAGGAAGTCCTGGCTAAAAAATCCTTTATTGATACTTAACTGTATGACTATGGGCAAGTCAGTTCACTATTCTAGAGCTCCACCTATACTTTTAGAGTCTCCATTAGAGGGGTGTTGGTATGACATTCAATTGTAATAATAATATATTTAGTTCTATGAATGTTAGTTGATCAGAAGCTATTAAAGTTTGGGGATTAGCATGAAGATTCCACTAGACCTGAGGCTACTTTATGTTTAGACTAAGGAGCAAGGTGTAATAATAGTGGAGAGATGGCACTGAGAAGAACTGAATTCAAATCCTGTGTCAGATATTTATTAGCTGTTTGATCCTAGATAAATCACTAAACCTTTTGCCTCAGTTTCCTTATCTGCAAAGTGAGGATAATAGAACAGTTGTGAGATGATACATGTAAAGTGCTATAAAATGCTAGCTATTTTTATCTCCCCCCCCCTCCCCCCAGTGAATTCCCTGAAGTGAATGCTGAGAGATTTGGCAGTTGCTTTCGAGAGTTGCAACCTTCTGTTGTGGATATGATATATATATATATATATATATATATATATATATATATATATATATATATATATATATATATATATATATATATATCAATGGTGTATTTTTATTTCTTTGTTAAATATTTTCCAGTTATATTTTAATGTCCTCCAGGATGCACTTGGGAGTTTTTTGGGTCACTGAACATCTCTAATGTACATCATCTCACCTCCGTGAGTCTCACTTTCTTTTTAATTGTAGTGGAGAGGTTTAAACATAATGACCTTACACTTCTGCAATACCATTATTCATATCTCTCGCTATGGAGGAAGTCAAGGGTTTAGCTCAACTCTGCCACTTAGTCACTTGGCTACTTCATTCATTTGAACTTTACTCAGCAAGTTGGAAAAAAAATTCCAGACCTTGCTCTTTGAATGTCTAGAGAAGAGACCTTGCTTTGTTGTTTTAAGAAAAAACAATATAAGGCTTATTTGATCCAGTTGTGTTTCAACACTCTGGTTCCTGTGGTGATATCACTCCAGTTCAAGAAGAGTTGGCATTTTGGAGCCACCTAGATGGCAGCAGGTACACCAAGGCTCTGAGAACATTCTGAAGAGAGGGATAGGAATGTCTAATTTCATCAGTATTGGAAACCTCTAGCTTTGCATCCCAGGGCAAGCAAAAGGCCAAGTTCTCCCTATTTCCAGAGGCTACTTTTCAGATTAAGAAAAGGGAAAGTAGGGGTAGGTGACTGAGAGAATAGAGCACTGACCCTGGAGTCAGGAAGACCTAAGTTCAAATCCAGCCCCAGACAATAATTGCTAGTTGTGTATAATTCACTTAACCCCATTGCCGAGAGAGAGAGAGAGAGAGAGAGAGAGAGAGAGAGAGAGAGAGAGAGAGAGAGAGAGAGAGAGAGAGAGAGAAGGGAAAGTAGGAGCAATCTAGGTGGTACAACAGATAGAATATCAGCTTGGAATCAGGAAACCCCAAGTTCAAATCTGACTTAAAAATTTGCTAAATAAAAGATAAGTGGAAGTAATTCTAAGGTTTATGTTCCCTAAATAATCAATTACCCCATCTCACTGGTTTATGAAGCAAAGTAAAAGCTTACCATTTGACCTTTTCTCTCACATTTAAGAGCCAGTGTGAGACCTGGGTTATGATAGATGACATGCGTAAGAATAAGATTTTCCAATTGAAGGGCTTTGGAAATAGCAAACAACTTCTGAATGTACCTCTGGCTTGAGTTGATACTCCAGTATTTTTGCTGGCTCCATAATTAGGTTCTCAGCAAATGCTTAGTAAAAAGTGTTTCAAGTATTTCTTGGACTGGGTCTCTTTTTTCTCAGCTCCTTGACCCTAACTTAAGTCTCTCTTCCTGAAATTCAGGTTGCTTCTAGGGATGATTTGGATGCTTGTAGAAATAACTACACATAGCTCATTGTGATACTAAGCTTGCTCCTAGACTATTTAAAGATGGATTTCCTTAGCAAAAAAAAAAAAAAAGATACTTAATGAGGAAAATGATGAGAATTCCCATTTTACAGATGAAGAAACTAAGACTCACAGGCTAATATGACTTGATTCATGGTCAGATAGCATCCAGTGGATTTAAATCCAATCCAATCCAACATACTACAAGGCACTTACTAACTTCAGCAAAATCAATCCTCTCAAGAACTTGGGTTCTACTTTGAGCCTAGGTCTTGACTCCAAGCCCCAGAATTCCATCAACTACACCAAGATGGTGGCATAGCGCCATTGTGTTAGTTTCATCAGGATGCTGAAATTCCTTCAATACAGAGAGACTTTAGGGTTCTTTTGTCTTTGCACCCCAGTTTCTGGAATAGCAGTTGGCACATAGCAGGTAACAAAAGTCACAATGTCTTTTGTTAACAGCATTTAGAAGATACATATTCTCTTCTTGGCATGGCAGAACCAGAATTGAGTAGACCTGTCAGCAAGTAATAAGGACCAGAAGTTCAAGCTTCTCTCCCACAAATGCCAGCCAGTTTACTAACTTAGGGACAAACTTTCCAAACCCCACAAATGCCTTACTAGCAACAAAGAGAGACTGGGAACAAAGCTCCTTTGTGATTTTTGTTTTTAGCCTGGCATGTGATGAGGGGAGGGCGCAGTGTGGGGGCAGGAGCAGGGTGTTGATGCATCAGGAAGAAAACAACCACCAAAAAAAAATTGTATCTCCCTTTTTTCTCTCTCCCCCCTCAGCTCTACGAACTGCAGGATTTCGAAATGGTAGTTTGGCAAACCGACCCAGTGCTCCATTTAGAAGCAATGTTTATCAGCCCACTGAGATGGCAGTTGTGCTAAATGGTGGGACTGTAAGTATCAAAATGTGATGCTATGGCAGGAAGCTTACATTTGTACAATCTTGGGGAACAGCTTCATTGGGGATAAACAGCACCGTTTAAACTGCTTGCTCTTTTTAAAAAGACAAAAGCTAGAGATGACATCACTTGCAGCTAGTATGCATGCCAAATGCTTACATTTTTTCTCTCCCCCTTCCAAATAGTTAAAAAAAAATCCACCTGAATTTAGTCAATTTGTAGTTTAGTTTGAGAATTCTGTTTTCTTGAAACTATTCCAGATCACTAATGATTCCCTATTAGTCTATGTAAACTGGTAGGCAACCCTCCCCCCACCCCACCCCTGAATTTCTCCTTTACCCTCAGCCATGTCTGCTGATTCCCCCTTTGAGAAAGGCCAGCCAATTTAAAATTATAATCTCTTCCAGATTTTGTTGATGTTCAAACTCGCTCAGATTTTCCCCTTTTCATGCTACCAACCTGTGTGCTCTAGGGTCAGCACAGGAAACTCCTTGGAGAGAGACCCCTAAAGACTTGGAGAGCTTGCTCACATGGAGGTTACCATTTCCTCCCCTTGGACATGGTTTGGCCTGTCAGGAGGTTAAAGTCTTGCTCTGTTTTTATGGCAAGAATGAGTTAGCTAATTAATGCCAAACAATCTTTCAAGAGAATGGTCATGGCCATTTTCCTTTTCTGGAAAGGCATTCCTTTTCTGTAGCAATCCAAAGAGGTACTCTTCATTTTCATATTTAATTTCCAAACATGGCTATGTGCTTTTTTTGAAAAAAAAACATTCATAAGCTTGTTTACACATGTCAAATACATTTCCATTTTTTTATATCATGTGCCGATTCCATAATTCAGTCTGATCACATTGAATTACCAATAAGATGAGCTGATGATTTGAGTTCTTTGGTGAATATGCATAGGGCACAGGAAACCCTAGATTTTATGTAGATAGTTTTATCTTCTTTTACTTCTAGATGGGATGTTACAGATTAGTTGGGCAGGAAAGTAGAAATAAACAGGATCAGAGATGAACTTTTATAAGGTGTGGGTCCCTTCTCCCCCCACCCAGTATGCACAGGTCCAAGCTTATGGCCTCTGCCAGATTAATCTATGTCATGAATGTTTGGTCTCCATGCCACCCATCAATAAGATTTGGAATCATGCCTAGGATGCCTTGGTTAATGACTGTTTAAACTCACCTGTTCTTATCCAGTGTAGATAAATTTTCCACAGAAATTAAGGGGAAGGGGTCTGTAGATGTAAAATTAAGAGTAATTTAGATCATGTTCATGGTGGGAATGGTAAGGAAATGGTTTGTTAAAGGATAAAGTTTTTTTAAATGAAGAAAACTTCACTGAATAAGACAATTAGCTCTTTCCTCTATGCTTTATCTGGCCAATTTGAAAACCACTGCTTATTGAATCATTTCATTCTTCTAATGACTGAATTTCTACTAGTGCATATGTTGACATTGACTTTGGAAAAGCATGGAGTTCATAGTTATGGATTTGTTATCCTTATTTCCAGATCCCAACTGCTCCGCCAAGTTACACTGGAAGACACCTCTGGTGAAAGGCTTTTACAAAGTTCCAGAGAATAAGAATCTCTATTACAGATTTTATTCCCTGGCTGAGTCTTTCTGGGGGAGAAATCATAAGAGTGGCGGAACAAAGTCACCGCTCATCCTGGAGCTTTCAGAATCCCAGATAATGGGGTTTCATGTAAATGTGAACACTGGTGAACTGATAAGCTAACCACCCACAAAATACCAAACCAACCAACAATTTTGCAAACTAAAGCAAAGCTAATTTCCTGTAGAATTAGGCTCACTCTTAAAATGCAACTGGGCAGACTGCATCCTCCAAGCATAGAAGAACCAAAGTCACAGTGACTGCTGAACAGGTTTCCTTGTAGGGCCTCTCCCAATGGCAAGTATTGGAGCCAGGCTGCCTCCCTCATTGAGTTGGCCCTTTTTTGTTACAACATATAGAGGGGCTTTCCCACTTGGTTGCTAGTTGGCTTTTTTCGTTGGGCAGGGATCAAAGAAAGTAATTTGGTTATCAGTTTTGTGAGTGGGTATCTGCAGACATACTTAGATTATGAGGGTGGGGGGGTCTTGGTTATCATTGAGAGAAGCGTTTCATTACCTTTAAAAATGCAAGAAACACTTAGTGAAGGCTTCCCCTTCCCATTCTGAAGAAGTGAATGGTATCTGGTTGTTAGCTCGTAGATCACATTTAACATGCAGTTGGACTGGAGTTTGCTTTTTATGCCCCTTACCTGTGGTATTCCAATGAAAAGAACAAAGGCAGGCTCAAAAATGAAGCCAGAAGTAGACAAGACCTGTGTCTGGTGGCCCCAGACAGAAGTTCTCAATGATCTCTAGCTTCTCTCCCATTCCACCTCTCCAGAAGTTGATCTGAGAGCCTGGTGGTATAAACATTTTTCTGACTTGTCTCCATTTTGTTTCCAAATATGCCAATGAGGCCACCAGCTTGGAAAGTCAGAGGGATGAGTTGTAGCAGGTTTGCCACTGACCAATGTGATGTGGCTTTCCCAAAGTCCCATAAGATGGTGTATCAAGGGCCCTACTGCAGTAGTTAGAAGTACAAGGAATTTCTCTGTTCCTTATATCAAAGTAATGCGATCTTCCAAGATGAGGAACATTTTTATTTATTTTTTTTTTGGTCTGTTTTGGAGGCTTTGGAATAGAGAAGTTTTTTTAGATGATTTTATCTTGTTTTACTGCAAGGTCTCTGAAAATGATTATTTCAAAACCCATAACTTCTGCCATAGTTTCCATCTGTCTTGAGCAAATCATCCTGTTATTATTTAACATTTATTTAATGCATATTTAACATTAAAAGCATCATGGTCTCCTTCATTGTTTAGCCAATATGATCTGCAGCTTTCTTAAATGCCTAAAGCAAGATTTTAACCTGACAGTATTGGATCTATAAATGATGATGGGTTCTTTTACTATATAGCATAAGCTATAAGAAATCTATTCTATTTTCTAGCCTTTTTTTAAAAAAAGCAAAAACAAAAAAAAAAGGTAAGCCACAAAGAACATAGAAAAGGTCAATGGTTGGGGGGAAAATGGTCACTGACTTTATAAATTGAATACATCTATACTGAATAATTATAACAAAACTTCTAATTCTTTCTACACCTGATTTTTTTTGGCTGTGCCCTACATGCCCTCCACCCTCTGCACAGCACTGTGAGAAATGAGCTCAATATTGCTATTCTTGCCGCAGTCATCTTGCAAGTTATTTTCCCCCCTCTCTGCAAGTTCGTTTCCCTTTCTTGCCATGCATGTGAAAACAAAGCATGGCATGAGAATGCCTGCCCCCATCATATCTCATCTCCAGTACCAGTCCTGGGAGCATGTGCTTGCCTTTAGACAACCAGACACCTGACTTTAGCCCTTAGTGTGTGTTTGGGAAGGTGATTATTAGATGGTTTGGAAATTTAAATATTTGGGGGAGGGGGGATGTGAGGAAAAGGGGGGTGGGAGGGATGTTGCATGCAGAACCCATTATTCTAAAAATAAAGAAATCTCCTAATGCCTCAGTCTAATCCAATTAAAAACAAGTGTTACACATTCTTGTGCCAGGAAATGGTTACTTATCCCAGCTCTATGAAGTCATTTGGAGTTGTAGAATGCCATCAGTGACATTTGCCTGCAAAAAAAAGTCTCACTTTCAGAAAGGAACCATTAACGATGTAACTTTCCTCTAAGCTGTTATCAAAATGTCTAAGGTGACTATGGCCTAGATGGCAGGAGTGGTTTCTCTTTGTAAATGCTACTGCTGAAAAGCAAATAAAAATGAAAGTGTTTATAGTCCTTGGACAATTTTATTTCAGTTATCAGATGTGTTTTTAAGGTTCTGTTTTTGGCAGCATTTAAAGATGGGAATGAGCTAATAAATTGTAATTTGGGGTGGAGAGGTAAAGAAAAGAGAGGGTCATTGTTTTCCTAATAACCTCACATGACTCATACATACAAAGATCTTTCCTGGCCATGGTCTGTGATAGCAATTGCCCCAGAAAGCAAAGTGTGACAAGGCATCTCTGTTTATTATGGCACCTCCATTTATTATTTGTGTAAACAAGATGTGTTTACTTTTAACTTTGGGTAAGATGACCTACAAATAGCACGTCCATGATTAAAACACACAATTGTAAGCACAAATTATAAATCTCTCAACATCACGTTAGCAAAAGCCACTCTGGGACCATAAAAGCACCATGTCCCTTTTCGGTGTAAAGCTGGATTCATCCCAGTTTTCACCTCTTTCAGATTGGGAGAGGGGGAGGTTGGGGCAGAGTAAAGAACAGCAATTCTGAAACCCTACAGTGCTTTCAAAACTTTATGATGAAGTGCTGCAGTATTTATAATGTGGCTGTTCCATGGTTTAAGAGAAATCCGATGATGAAGCTGTGGGTTCTATGCACCCCAGGGGCCTCCAGGCACCCCCTTGATTCTGGAAAAAGGTACTGCTTAATTATCTTTGAAAAGGATGCCTTTTTCACTCAGAATTAACCAGGTTGTCTCGTTTGGTGACAGCTGAGTTTGGACTTCAGGCCCAACCAAAAGCTGTACAAAAAGGGAACATTGTAGCTTTTCTAATCAAATGATTCAACTATTATTATACCAGCTTACAGGATTACCCAGCAGGTGCTTTTTATTAATTGATTAAGAGCAGAAGCTCCCTTTTGATAATTATATATTTATTAAATGTATTAATGTGTGTTTTATAATGTATTCCCCCCACCGCTGCTGACCATTGCATACTTACAAAGAACACCTTTAAAGAATTTTCAAGACAATCAATGTGTACCATAAATGACTGTATATAAGAATACAAATTAAGAAGGTTGTAAAGCATGGGTAGATATGTTTTATTTTCAAAATGCTGTTCTTAACGAAAAATAAAGGCTTTACTATTTACGTACAATGTTTGTTGTAACTTGTTAAACACAACAATTTCCTTCATAATCAGGCCCTAAGGCTATTCTCAAAACCTCAGATATTGTAAATCTGAGAATGACTGTGAACTTGACATTAATTTCAGCAGAAAGCTAAAGACCTTTTTACCATATTGTTGGCCTAGAGGTTTGAGCTGAAAACTCATTCGTTTTGTTGCTTGCATTTGCACTCCTGTAGGTTCTAGTAAATGTTAAAGATTGTCATGACCCCCCAAAAAAATACTGTTCTTTGAAATTAACTACTGCAATAGCAAAGGAATTTAAAATGAACAAATTCTTTCAAAAGACTATAGCTTCAGATAAAGAAAATCAGAATTCCCAGGTTTGGGATCTCAGTTTAAAAATGAATCAACCTAGTAGCTCACAAAAGGTGGGGATATGAATTTGAATGCTTAGAGAGAACCAGAAAATAGTGCACTGGTAATAAATGATTTGCATTATCTGTTGGGACTAGGAAATCTGCAGCTAGAGTACCAATGTCATCCTGCATTTCAGAAACAGTTTTATACCACAGGAGGGAAATATCTAGAGATCAGTGACTGAAAGGGAAATGTAATGTTTGCAAGAATTCCAGACTGGAACTTTCTTCCCAAGTAGAGTAAGATTATTGACAAATGTTCTAAAGAATCATAAGATCAAGTTTGTACATAATCATAAACTACACCTGCATATAAAGCTTTGCTTTTGATGTGTTCACCAGTAACCCTTCATTTTTCCAGCATCCAAAGAACTTTTACATCTAAGACTTAAGAATGCAAGAGGCAAATACCATTTATTTGCCTGGGTCATCTATAACAGTGCTTGGTTCAGGCTGCAGATTGGTAGGTGGTTCTTCATCCTCTAATGTACATTTCACTGTAAAACAAAAAAGACTCATTAAAAGATACTCTGGGGAAAACACTCTCTAACAAAGACACTACAAATATGAGATGACTCTTAAGGTATGTTTGTGTATGGGGAATGGGCACTTTATGGACTGCTTACCATCACAAGTTTAAAACCTCATCATATCAGAAAGCCCCAAACTGAGTTTGTTTCCCAGATTCATTTCAAGGGAAGGTCAAAAGTGTTATTTTCAGGTCTTGTAACTTTGAAGAAATTTTGCTGAATTATTATGGAAGATTTCAGTTTCACAGTTCAACACATTTCCCTCACCCCCCAAAGAATCAAAATCAGGATATCACTGAGGACAACAACAAGGTCACTGGAGATTCATTTCTTGTATGTCACAGTCTGGGCAAGAATGTGATCCAGGTGATTTCCCCTGTTCTGCCAAACAGGAAAGACAGCTAAAGACAAGAGCTGGGTTGTTTGTGAAAGTAATTAATTCTAAAAAGATAAAAGCTTCCCCCCCCAAAAAAAATGGGGGGGAAGGAGAAAATGAAGCCCAGCTGAAAACTAATTCTTGGAATTCTGTGCTTCTGCTAGCATTTTTTTGCCTGCCCATTATTGTTATTACATAAAACTTAGTGTATACCCTTCTTGTAGATGAGGCATTGTTTATAAAGACAATGTTTTTCCCTACCAAAGAGGAACCAAATTTTAATTATCCATACTATCTGGTTCTCCTACAGGGTTGCAAGATTAGCCTGTCCAAAATGTACTGACCCTATGTGGGTTCAGACCCCTAATGTTAGTGTCAGTAGCAATGCAGGCAAGCTCACTGACCTCAACAAAGTAGTCTTCTGTAACCCTGAAGGGTTCAGAAAAACTTGCCTTCAGAAATAGCTATATTGAGAAGATGAGCTGGGGAAAAGAATGAGTAGCCCAGGCATGTAAGGCCTTTGCTATTGTGAGCTATATGTCATGTAACTGGACATTATCCTGAATTTTTTATTTGTTTGATTCTATTGAAGTCACTGTGAGTTCCATTTTCCATTACTAATTTATGACAGCTTTTTTTTTCCTGTGAAATTTGTTAAAGTGAATAGAGCTAGGGGTGGCTAAGTGGCACAGTGGATAGGGCACCCAGCCCTGGAGTCAGGAGTACCTGAGTTCAAATTCAGCCTCAGACACTTAATAATTACTTAGTTGTGTGGCCTTGGGCAAGTCACTTAACCTCATTGCCTTGCAAAAACTAATAAAAAAAATTAATAGAGCTAAAATATCTTAGACATTTTGAACATTTTTATCCATCATGTAGTTAGACAGTCTAGCACAAATACAACTCTCCAGTTGTAAAGACTGGCTTTTCAGTTTTCTAGGCCAATCAATCATCTCTACACTCAAATAATCACAAAACTAGATATCTCCCTTTCAGGTTGAAGCTTAATCCACTAAGGAACACTCTTGGTCCAGCTGACCTACCTATCTTTCGACATAGGCTTAAACAGTCCCAGGTTTTTTTGTTTTTTGTTTTAGTTTTTTTTCACAAGAATACAGGCAGATTATCAAACTGCCTAGATTCTAAAATATTTATCTACTTTGGGAAACAAGGAGATAGGAAATTTCATTAAGACTTGTACTTAATTTAAGGGACCTGTACTCAGGTCTTTGCCAAGTTAGACTCAGAACTTCACTTTAAAGTAATAGGGAACTTTTAAGGAAGAGAGAATGAGGAAATGGGAAGATAATGAATGCTAAATTTTTATTGCATCTAATTGTACTGTATTTTAAGAAATCTAAGAATCACAGCCAAATTGTAGATCATGATCAGAAAGTAGATAGGTGGCACAGTGGAGAGAGCACCGACCCTGGAGTTAGGAGGACCTGAGTTTAAATTCAGCTTCAGACACTTAATAATTACCTGGCTGTGTGACCTTAGACAAGTCACTTAGTCCCATTGCCTTGCTGAGAGAGAGAGAGGGAATGAGGTTAGAAGCATGCTGTTATACAGTATCTCCCCATGGTATAACAATATGCACACATCTACTTTAGCTAATCTTAAGACTGGGAATACTGCAAAATCAGAATTGAAATGAATTTTAGAGAACTTTTAGTTCAGAGGTCAAGCATGAGACTTGAATAATCTTCAAAAGAGCCCAAACTAGATGAAAATGTAATTGGGAAATGTTTAACAAAACAAGTAACAATGTAGAAAACATAGATAATGAGCTAAATATGTGGCCCACAGAGATTCTTACACTTTTGTGGCTTTCAATCCTATTTGAGTTAATTATCACTGATCTAGATGAATCCCTTTTACAATGTCCCCTGCTTCCACTTGGAGATGTCAAATGTCAAGCAAGCTACCATCTCTAGAAGAAGCAACTGTTGACATTTTTGTTGTTGCAATAGCTAGACATACCAAATTTAGACAGATCTTGGAAGTGTTTGGGTTCTTGTCATACCTCTTCTATTTATCATACTTTTTACTTTAGGAAATAGAACCTGCATCAGGTATGAAAACAAAAACAACAAAACTCAGTTGATTAAATTCCCTGTTCCATCCACATCATTAGTCCCTTTAGCAAGTTTCCCTTACACAATGGAGTTAATAGTGTTGTCAGAATGTTCTTCTTGAAAGTAACCCAAACTCCTTGGGCCAACATCCTCTGTAGAATTTGGGGGCCATGAGTTCCTACTTATCTTTTCTTTGAATTTTTGCAATCTTTTTCCTAAATCTAGAGTGTGAAGCAAGCTGACTTCTTTTTTTTTATTGGTAGTTGAAATAGTCACTTTGTCCCAAGGTTCCAGGTGAGCAGAACAGGTTTGGCAGAGCAGTTTCCTTGGCCTCCTGCTCTGCCTTTGAGGTAGAAAATTAATATTAATGCAAGCCCAGCATTTATCAGCTGCTCTGGTTCTAACAAAGTGTGCCAGCAGAGAAGAGGCTAAAGAACAGAAGTTGAGGACGAGCATTTTTTTGTAAGACAGTGGGGTTAAGTGACTTGCCCAAAGTCACACAGCTAAGTAATTATTATGTGTCTGAAATGAGATTTGAACTCAGGTCCTCCTGACTCCAGGGCTGGTGCTTTATCCACTGTGCCACCTACCTGCCCCAAGGACAAGCATTTTTAAGAAATAGGATGAGACACCAGCACAACAGACAAAAAAGAAATAGAGAGGTTAGAAGAGTGGTATGGCATGACAGGGGAAGTATGGACTTGGATTCAGAACGTTTCCACGTGCAATTTCTAACTGATGTTATTATCATGTGACTTAAGGCAAAGCCCTTCACCTTTCTAGGTCTCATTTATTTCAGGTGAAGTATTAGTCTAGACTAGGACCAGTTCTAGGCTCTTGGACAAGGGTCCTTTACATCTGTTATTCTCTGAAAAAGGAAATAGTAACATTACATAGGCCTTTATTAGACCCAAGAAACTTAACTTGCTAATAACAACTAAATGTTATTAATTTTTATTATTATTATTATTATTATTATTAGATATAACTGTTAAATGACTGGAGGCAGCTCAGATACTTCCTAGCTGTGTGACCCTGGGCAAATCACTTAACCTCTACCTTGCCTTAATTCATTAGAAGGAAAAGAAAATTTCTCAAGTATCTTTGCCAAGAAACCCCATAGACAGCATTTGGGGGAGGGGTCTGTGGTCTACAGGGTCATGATGAAGGAGTCATTTATGATGAGTCATGACTGAATAGCAACAATTAAATGACTACTGTATGCAAAACACTGGGAGATATAAAGGTTAGATAGAACAAAGTCTTTCCCCTAATGAAGCTTAGTTAGGTCCAGAAATGCTTCCTTACTATGGGTATGTTTTTAACATTTCATTGCAGCTGAACAGAGCTAGACCTATCGTGAAATGAACTGGCCTTTAGATGCCACCATCTTGGGGGGGGGAGAGTTGGGGTTGCTTCTTTCTCTCCCTTCCAAGGGCTCTGGTCACCTAACTGGTAGTCTCTTAGTCTCTCTCTCTCTCTCTCTCTCTCTCTCTCTCTCTCTCTCTCTCTCTCTCTCACACACACACACACACACACTTTGTGCTGCCTTGTCCCTAAAACTACCATTCCCCATTTTCCAAGACCTCTTAACCTGAGGAAGCTGGAGAGCTGAGAGTAATATATTTTGGGGGGAGGGGTGGCAATATACTGGAGACTTGCCCCCTGTGACCCTCCTCTATTATCAACAAATTCCCCTTCAGTCTCAATTTCTTATTCTCACATTCCTTTCCAGCCCCATTTATTCTGAAGACAGGTAGGTTTCATCTCACATACCCTCCAAATCATACTTGTAGGAGCTGGCATGCTTCTAGCCCTTACCACCCTTGTTTTCAGATTTTTCTCTGTTTTCATCCATCACCCAATAGCTACTTTTGCTCCTTTAAATTTCATTCAATATAAAGCTGAGTCCTTGGGGCACTTGACCTTCTTCCCCTTGGACCTTAAAGATTACAGTGGAGAAGACTAGTGACTTTTCACATTGGGCAGACCATCTCACCCCTGGGGATTTTTGCACCCCCAAGCCTGGAATCCTTTCTCCACCCCTACCTGCTGGGTTCCCTTGCTTCCTTCAAGTCCCAGCTGAAATGTCACTTTAGGAAACCTTTCCCAATCTCTCTTAATTCTAGTGCCAGACTTCTGTTCATGCTAATTTTGCCTATTTCTCATTTGTACATAGTTGTTAGCATGTATCTTCCCTGCTAGAGTGTGAGCTCCTTAAGAATAAAGATTGTCTAATACCTTTCTTGTTTCCCCCCACACACACATACACAGTACTCCAGTATCCCCTAGTAAGGTTCATTTTTTTTAAATTTTATTTAAGGCAATGGAATTAAGTAACTTGCTCAAGGTCACACAACGTGTCTGAGATCACATTTGAACTTGGGTCCTCCTGACTCCAGGGCCCATGTTCTATCCACTGTACCACCTAGCTTGTGCCCCCCAAATACATTTCAGCAAATGTTTATTGACTACCTGAATGTCTAGCTCCTTGTTATTTATCACCTGTGGACTGCTCCTCCCCAATAATACCTAGCTCTCAGCTATTCTTTCCCAATGCCTGCCCTATATTCAAATAATCTACACTTTTTAGGTCCTTTATGACTCCTGAATTCCCTGTTGTGGGAATTCTCTATCTTTAAACTATTTTAACCTTCACAAAAGAACCCTTTTCCTCATCCCCAACTAAATTGACTTCAAGTGCTGAAATTCCTAAATATAATATTTGAAGTTATAGATAGGAAAGGACTGGTTTTGCTGCTCCCCTTGTTTTCTATGCAGTTAGAAAGAGGGTCTGAAAAATGTGTTCTTAACCATTGTGTCATGGACCACACACCTCTACTTTGGCATTTGGGTGAAGCCTATTGGCCCATTTTCTGAATATTGTTTTTAATTACAAAGGAAACCAAAAGTTTGAAAATAAAAATGCAATTTTGTTCCTTTCCAAGTTCACAGAGACCACCTGATCTCAGTCCATGAACCCTAGGCTACAGCTATGAATTATTTTTGTGGAATTGTATTTGTTGCCTTCCAGAGTGAAACTGTTTTCTTTCCCTGGCTCACAACTACCAGAAAGTCACTAGCCACATTAATAACTGTGAACAGCAAAGGCTGATTTTCCTTCCATTTCCCAGGTGATTATTCCCCTTTCTTGTTTACATTTTTAAATTCATGCAATATTCCTTAGGGGATTAAAACTCACTTTGACTACTAGTCTGCCAGTATGTAGGACATCCTACAGGCTTCTGCTTTGAAGAACTTCACATTCAGTTTTTGGCAGGAGGACAGGTGCCACATTCTGCTTGCTGCATGTCTCAGTGCCCCTCTATGGGCAATAACAAAGCCAATTCAAGAAGGGCTGTGATGAAAGAAAAGCTTAGAAACCCCGAAAGAAGAGCCAGATGAACAGCTGAGGACACTGGAATGTGGGGACTACTACAACCATGCATGATAATAAGTTGATAACAATACCAAAGTGCTTAAGGCCATTATTTCCTCTGAGTTCAGTCTGTGACCTGAGATAAACATTTCCATTAACTACTACCAAAAATAAAAAAAAAGCACAAAGTCATAAAGACTTCTTCAGTCTAATAATCCAAGAAGAAATCCAAATGCAGAGGGTTCAAAATCCAAGCCATTATTCATTTGGAATGAGTAGGGAAGACAGACTGAGCTGTAAAGATCCAACCTAAATAAAAAATGTGTATACCCATGTAAATATTGGTGTTCAAATGGAAAAACTTAATAATGGACGCTATAAAAAGACAATGAAATATACTTTCCTTTTTTCCTCAGAAAAGTGAAGAACTTTGAGAGAAACATGTTGCATATTTTGTCAGATGCAATCACAATATTGTTTATTTTTCCTTATTTGTTTCTTCTTTAAAAGGAAGAATTAATGGGGGGGGGGGGGTCAAGGGAAGGAAGAAAAGAGGAAAGGAGAATACATCCAGAAATAACTGATATGAACTCAAAGAACCCTAATAAAACTTATTTTTGAAATTAAAAAAGGATTAAAATAAGTACAGTTCAGCTGGAGACCAAAAGGGAGGCACTAAATACAAATCAAAAGAGTAGTTAAAATGATCTTGGTGTAGCATGCACTTTGGTGGAGAGCCAAGTTAATTATATCAAAACCATCAAATCTGTCTTGTAAAAGGTTGGGAGAATCTGTAAGTAGTTCCACCTGAAAAGTGAAGTCAAATAATTTTAAATAGCAATAATCAGATTTTTATTTTATAAATATTTTATAAATTTATAAATATTTTATAAATTTATAAATATTTTATAAATATTATTAGTAAAATGCCTTGTTGGATGAATTCCTAGAACAATAATATATTCTCCTGTACACAATGGTGAACTATAGAAATGTGACCTATAAATAATATTAGTTTACTATTAGGCCAATATCTTTTTTTTTAATTCCCTATTTTGCTACACCAGTCTGGACAGGTTAATTCCTCAAGTGGTGTGGTAGCTAGCCCTTCATGACCAAGGAAAGAGGGACTTGGGATAGTCAGCCAGTAATTTAGATTACAGATCAGAAAGCTATAGGAAGGATTATTACAGACATGGTCAATGAGGTGAGCAAATTACATCTTTTAAAATAATTACTTCTCAAACCAAAGGACATTTATCTTGCAACCTCAAGAATATGGAATATGACTGACAAACCAAGGAGCAGAGTTAGGTTCAAGGTTTTCTTTCCCACTAGGCAACATTTGAAAATGACAATCCTATATTTCTGTCACTGAGGGTATATGACCTTTCATTATAATACATGGAAATTAGAGAAATTAAATGTTGGGGAAGCCTTAGGTCATCTAGTCTATTTTTATGTTAAAATTAGAGCAACTAATGAACTAATACAGATGAAGTAATTTGTCTTAAGATACATAGTTACACATGATTAATATGGATATATGCTTAACATAGTTATACACGTATAACCTATATTAGATTACTTTCTATTGGGGTGGGGGGAGGGAATGGGAGGGAAGGAGAAAAAATTTAAGACTCAAACCTTACAAAAAAATGACTGATGAAAACTATCTTTGCATGTAGTTGGAAAAAAATAAATTTTTGAAAAAGATACACAGTTACAAAGTGTCAAAACTGGGATTCAAACTCAGGTCTGCTAACTTCAGTTTTAGTACTCTCTTCCATGGGTTTTGGTTTAGGTACAAATGGAACTTGTATTTTATAGTTATTATCACCATCCATGAAAAGACTCCTTTGTTCTGTTTGGTTGAACTAATCAGTCACTCTATCATCTATAATCTTTGTGCCCTTTAACAAATCCAATTCAACAAATATTCCACAAGATTTGTAACAAAATAAATACTGATATGCCACAGAGACTGGAATTTTCTGACTTTAATACTTTAAGCATTTATACAATCATTAAAAAGTATTTTTCCTAAACATGTGCATTGCTAAGACAGAAATAGATCCATGAATTGGACATACATATAAAAAATCTAAAACTGAACAAATTAAAAATGCCCAATTCAACATCAAAATAAAAATCTTGAAAATCCAAGAAGAGAGAAATAAAACTGAAAGTAAAAATAAACTAAGAGCTGGCTTATGGGGAAAAACAATATAACAGACAAAACATTGTTTAATTTCATTTTTTAAAAGAAAAAATCAAAGGTATCAAAAATGAAATGGGAGAAATACCCTACTAATAAAGATGAAAATTAAAGCAATTATGAGGAGCTATTTTGCCAGGTTACGTATCAGTAAAACTGACAAAGTGAATAGGTTGATATTTATAACCAGATTAGCAAAGAAGAAATAGCATACTTAAATAACCTTATCTCAGAAAAAAGGAAATAGAAAACTATAAATGAACTCCCTAAGAAAAAAACCCAGGACCAGATGTATCCACAGATGAATTTTACCAAACACTTAAAAAATAAGAAACTATTTGAAAAAACAAGTAAAGGAGTTCTACCAAATTACTTTTAAGATGCAAATAGTTTTGATACCTAAACTAGAGAGAGCAAAAACAAAGAAAGCTATTGGTCAATTTCCTTAATGAACACTGATACATAAAATGCTACAAGAAGATTATGGCAATTTATCACAAAGATCATACACTATGATCAGGTGCCAGGTTATGCCAGGAATATAGGATTTGTTCAATATTCAGAAAAACCATAAGCATAGTTCACCACGTAAATGACAAAAACAACAAAAATTATATGATCGTATTAATAAAATTTAACAGCCATTCCTGTTTAAAAAGAAAGCATAGAAATATATGAAACCTTTCTTGAAATGATAAATAATATCTAAAATCAAGAGCAAGCATTATTTGTAATGGTGATGAACTAAAAGCCTTTCTGGTGAGATCAGGGATGAAGCAAGGATGCTCATTATCTTCACTATTATTTAATATTGTATCAGGAATGCTAGCTATAACACTAAGACAAAAGAAACTGAAGAAATAAAAATATACAAGGAAGAAAAAAAATCATCTTTGCATTTGAAATGATGGTGGAGTTGGAGAACCCTAGAGAATCAACTTAAAAAACTAAAACTTGAAAAATTAACAACTTTTGTAAAGTTGCTGAATTTAAAAATAAACCCACATCAGCATTTTTATATATTACCAACAAATGCCAGCAAGAAGAGACAGAGAAATTCCATTTAAAATAACTACTGACAATATAAAATATTGGGGAGCTAAGATAAAACCAGGGACTTTAAGAACAATTACAAAACACTTTTCACACAAATATAGATCTAAGCAATTAGAGAAATATTAACTGTTCTTGGGTAGGTTGAGTCAATATAATAAAAATTATAATTCTACTTAATTTACTTATTCAGTGATAAATCTGTCAAACTACCAAAAAAAGTATTTTATAGATCTAGAAAAAATTTCAGAATTTATCTGTGGAAGAAAAGATCAAGAATATCAAGGGAATCAATGAAAAAAAGTGAAGGAAGGTAACCCAGCAATATCAGGTTTCAAAATATATTACAAAGTAGTAATCTTCAAAACAATCTAGTACTGGCTAAGAAATAGTTATGGATCAGTGGAATAGACTGGGTATACAATACACAATAGTAAATGATTATAGTAATCTAGTGCATGATAAACCCAGATACACAAGCTTTGGGAGTTGGGAAAACTTAGCAGTTTGGCAGAAATTAAGCATAGATAGACATCTCACACCATATTCCAAGCTAAGGTCCAAATGGGTGAATGATCTAGATATGAGTTATATCATAAGCAAATTAGGGGAACATGGGAAAATGTATCTATGGATAAGGGAAGAGTATATGACCAAACAAGAGGATAACAGGAAGTAAATGGATCATTTTGATTACATGAAATAAAAAAGGTTTTGCACAAAGAAAACAAATGAAGCAAACCAAGAGGAAAGCAGAACACTCGAGGGAAAGCATTTCATCAAGTTTCTCTGATAAAGATTCCATTTCTCAAATATTTCTCAAAAAGGAACTGATGAGAAGGATAGTTTCAGGGGGAAAAAGGGAAGATTTATATGAATTCATGAAAAGTGAAGTGAATAGATCCAGGAGAATAGTAATAGTAATAGTAATAATAATATTTTAATGATGATCAATTATGAAAGACTTAGCTCTTTAATCAATACAAGATATAAGACAATCCCAAAGGACGCCTGGTTAAAAATGATTTCTGACTCCAAAGAGAAAGCTGATGAACTTTAAGTACAGATTGAAGCATATTTTTTTCACTTTTTTTTTATTTTTCTAGCTTTACAAAAACAAACATGTCAATATGGAAATATATTTTGCATAACTTCACATGTATAATTGCTTGCCTTCTCAGTGGTTGAGGGAGGTGCTGGAAAGAAGAAAAGAATACTCAAAATATTAAATATATATATATATAATTAATGATAGATAATATTAAAAATAAGGTATCTTTCACTTAATCAGTACTTCCCTGTCCCAAATCTTCCTGGTTCCCTGTGTATTGTAGCCTAGGTAGTTAATTACTTTTCCTTTCTCTAGTCTCTAATTCTGCCAAGGAATAAGCAAATAAAGCTAATAAATAGATGTCAAAATGTCCATATACACAAGTTAATAAACTTTATTCATAGACAAGCTTCTTAGACCTATACTTGAAGCCCATTTCCACTTATTTTAGGCATAACTCTAAAAAATGTGGTTATCTTACATGAATACCCATAGCAGATTTGAAGAAGCAATCTAGGAGAGAGCAAGATGTTAGAA
The DNA here is from genome assembly GCF_037893015.1 of Macrotis lagotis. Classification (NCBI taxonomy): domain Eukaryota; kingdom Metazoa; phylum Chordata; class Mammalia; order Peramelemorphia; family Peramelidae; genus Macrotis; species Macrotis lagotis. Next base: position 123,068,541 of record NC_133666.1, on the reverse strand, counting down.
GCAGGCACTATGATAGCAAAGAGAAGGTAAGGGGATCGAGAAAAGAGAAGAAACCTAGAAAACTGAATTCATAAAACAGTAATTTCAGAGCTACTGATATAGGAACAAATCTCCCTGCATAACTTAATATCCTCTGTGGGTAACACTGTATTACAGAAGATGTTCATCCTTATGGCTCTGAGTCATCCAGAAAATACTAAATTATGTAGCATAGTAGAATGGACTGAACATTGGATCTCAAGTCAGTCTACCTGGGTTCATATCCCAGCTCTGCTACTTACTTCCTCTGTATCTTTGGGCAAAGTATTTCACCTCTGGGCCTCAGCTGTCTCATTTGTAAGGACTCTGCACCAAATTAATATTCTTTCAAGTTCTAAATCTGTTATCCTTTACAGTTGTTGTTGAGTCATATATGATTCTTCATGACCTCATCTGGAGTTTTCTTGGCAAAGATACTGGGATGGCTTGCCATTTACTTCTCCAGCCCATTTTACAGATGGGGAAACTGAAGCAATTAAGGCTAGCTAACTTGCCCAGTGATGAGCTGCCCTAGATTCTAAAATTAGGCACTTCATTTCTCTGGGTCTTAGTTTCTTCACCTATAAAATGAATAGACAGGACTAGATGACCTCTACATTCTCTTCAACTTTAAAGTTATGACAATATGTTAAGTACATAACATTTAAGGAGGCAAAGGCATGTATAATGCATTTTTTAAAAGTCCCACCATTAATAGTTAAAATAAAACAAGTTTTGGTGCTTGTGAGAAGCAGTATGGCAACGTAGAGGTAGCTAAGTAGCTCAGTGCATATGGAATGCCAGGCCTGAAGTCAGAAAGTCTCATGTCTCTGAGTTCAAATCTGGCCTTGAACACTTACTAATTGTGTGACCCTGGGCAAGTCATTTAACCCTATTTGCCTCAGTTTCCTCATTTGAAAAATGAGCTGAAGAAGGAAATAGCAAATCACTCCAGTATCTTTGCTAAGAGTCATGAAGTGTCAGACACATTTGAAATAACTGAACAACAACATGTTAGTACAGTAGACTGAGAGATGGTCTTGGAGCCTGGAAGATCAAATCCATTTCTGACTCTGGGCAAGTCATTTACTCTCTCTCTCTCTCAGTGCTGTGGATCAGGGAAATCAATCTTAAATACAACTTAATCTTTGGCTGCAAATTGACTTGGGAAACTACAAGTTAACATTATCTATGTTGTATTGTACTTTTATTTAGCTCCTTAAGCATTTCCCAGGTCCATTTTAATATGGCTCCTGCAGCATTGGGCAGTTTTGCTAGTCCATTGTGGCCACAGGTTGGACACTTCCACTCCAAGCTATTCTCAAAGACAATAAATTGCAGAGAACTTGCTGACCTACAATTGGAAGAGGGAGTTTCCTCATCTGGGAATTTCCTATTTCAATAGTTCTTACTAAGGAAATCTGAAATTAACTGGAAAGTTCACTTATGTGGAACACCCTTTTTCTTCATACCAGATAAATGAGGTCTTTACTGTAGTGTTATTTTAGGAAGTAAGTCTCATTATTTAAAACCATTACTAAGTTCCTAGGGAAAATTATGAGCTGATCATTCACTAAAAGTTGCCATGTTTTAGTAATTGGCAGACAATATTACTAAAGTAAACTCCCTAAGAAACATTTTTTAAGGCAACATTACAGTTGTAACTTCCTTTGTGCAGGAAGGGTCAGCATCCATAAGGTCAAAAGAATCATAGAATTATGGAAGACTGAGAAGGGATCTTAGCAATTAGTACAACCTTCTCATTTTACACAGAAACTGGGGCTCACAGAGGTTGTCACTTGCCAAAGGTCATACAAATAGTTGGTGACAGAGCTGGGGTATGAGCCCAAGTCTTCCAGCCAGAGGCTCTTTAAGAAATACCACACTTTTATTAAGGATTCCATTAACTTGGTTAACCTTACAGCTCTATTAAGAGAGACATTATAGCTCAGGTTTTACAGCTGTGTTTTAAAACAATCACATCGGATGTGTCCCAGTCATTGGCAACATTTAAAAGTTCCCTGCCTTCAAAAGATGTGTGAGTCATGGGTGTGAATGAATCCTGCAGAATCACATCAAGTAGTGTCTTATGACTTTTATTTATCACTACATTCTCAGCTGTTGCTGCTGCCAAGATTAAACCTTCAAAACATCCAAAGCATTTTGAATTAGCTTGAGGTAAACAGTCCACATCCAATTCTGATGGGCAATGACTTTGTATTTAAATGTTGTTTTATGAAAAATAAATTTTGTTCATTTTTGGACTGTTTCTATCGGCCAATAAATACATTTTCATAGTTTTAAAAGTATTCACTTAAATAATTGTTGCAGCATTAACTGGTCACTAAAATTCTTAACTCAAAACAGTAAGAGATAAGCTTCAATTTATAAAAATCCACTCTACAAAAATTCCAAATTTATAAATGGTGTTAAATGAGGTGGGGTAAAAAGATATTCACATTCCAGGGGATTTGACCACAGAGTTCCTTTCAATAATAGCTTCCCTGACACATCTAAAATATAGCTCAAGCAGAAGTACCTCAAGTAAATGGAGATACTGAATACTAAAACAGAAACTAACAGAGGAAATGAGCCTTTTTAGAAGGGTCTCCCCCATTATCTTGATCAACATTAAGTCTTTACCAGGGTTTTCTGGAAACCTCAAAACTACTCGTTAAACGATACAGGGACAAAAACTGGACCTAATATAAGGAATTTCAAATGAAGAAATGCCTTCTACCAATGCAAGTAGACAATGTATCTTGCATCAATCCATTGGAGCTGATTAGAGAGAGCACTGAGTAGATAAGTAACACACCCAGGGTCATCCAGGCTTCTCCTAACAGATCCCTCCACCCCTATGGTCTTTCCCTCTGATCTAATGAATCCATTTGAGAAGAGAGCCCTCTTTGGGCAACCCTCTAGCACTCTCAATTTGCTCTTACCATTTCCCCATACTGGGCAGAGGAAAAGGCTACCCTCCCACCCCTGCTTCTTAGCTTTATTTTATGTGTTATCTTCCGTGATTAGATTTTAAGATCCTTTGGGACAAAGACTTTCTTTCTCTTTGGAGCCCTTAACAAACACATATATACCCATTAGACTCCTTGGTCTCTATTTCATTATGGGTTAGAGAGTCAACCAATATCATTGTCAGCAATGACACTATGAAGGAATGCACTAGAGGAATTTTAGATACTTGAAAAAAGTTATCACATCTGCTCAAGGCTCCTGTTCTTGAAGCAAAATCTCCTCAGTTCTTTCAACTTAACCATGTTGTATGATTTTGAAGTTGTACTCTATGTGTGTCATACATCTTAACAATATCTGTTTTAAAACTTGTTATCCAGGAGAAATTACAGTACAGCCATTTAAGGCACAAGTCTGTGCCACACAAAACTGAAGGAAGGCTTACAATAAATATTTGCCTTAATGCTAAAAATCCTTAGTTTGGAGATAGCTCTTGCTCCAAATAGGCTATGGCCACATTGATGATAATCATACTTAATAGACCTCTGATACCAAACCATCTTAAACTAGCAATTTGTCTAAAAATTATTTTCTAAAAGTCCTGCACATTTGCAGTAATTATCACAAATAATTTAAAACTTAAGGATGAAAATACTGTTGTTTTCTCACCCTTACATCCTAAATGCTTTGATAAATATTTAATGGTCACCTACTATAACAGCATGGTGAAATGAACTCAGGATAAATCTGATTTTCCACCTCTCACACTAGTTGTGTGATCATGGACAAGTCATTCCCTCAGTTTGCTCACATATAAAACTAGGATAATAAGATCTGTCTTACTTATCTCCTCTGAAACTCACCTGAGACAGTGAATATAAATTGCTTTGTAAACCTTACAATGCTCATAAATGTCAGTTTATTATTAACAAATATTATTATTATGCACAAGGCTTTCACTTTGCTAGAAACTATGAATAGAACTAAGTTTCTGTCCTCAAGAAGTTTAAATTTAGTATTGGAAAATTTGTAAACAAAAATAACTGTAGTACAAGCCACTGTATCTGAATGTATACAAGAGGCATAGACACAATGCTTTAAGATGAAGGAGAGAGGATGACTTTTGGCTTGATATAAGAGATGGCATTTCAATGAGGCCTTAAAGAAATGATGGGATTTCATGCTGCAAAGATGTAAGTAAATGGCATTCTACTTAGAAAGCAGTGAAAAAAGGCACTGAGTTTGGAAAGTCTATAATATGTCGATCAGGAAATTCAGGAGAGATTTTGTGAGATAAACCTAGAAAGAGAGACTCAGGTTGAATGACTACAGCACTAACATCATGAGTTTATACTCTATGGTGTAGGCAATAGGAAACTACTAAATGATTTTGATTAGAGTGGCAATTCTACTACAGCAAAATTAACCAAGACCTTACAAGGACATTTTATTCCCTGAAGTTTCACCTGCATGTCACTTTGTGACTCTGCCTAATCTTATCTAAATAACATTCGTTCTGATACCTCCCCTTCCATGCTGACAACAAATAAGAATAACATTTAATACTAAATCTGGTCCATCATTTCTGAGTCAAACAAATCAGACTTAATCAAAAGATCAACACATAAGTGGATGTGTAACAATATGAAGGACAACCATACTAGAATATTTCTAATTCTTAGGCTACTGGGAAGAGTCACTCTCCCCTGGAGAAGCACTTTTCCCTTACTACTGCCTCTTGGAACTTTCCATAAGGCTACTAATTTTAGCTTCACTTTGGTGACTAAAGGGATACTCCAGGGTGATAATATCAGGGTTTTAATTAGATGACCAGTAGATGGGGGAATAAGGGTTGATTTCAACCTACTAAAAAATATTTGTGATTAGAAACTGAAAAATTCTCCCTATGTAAACATCCCATAGAGAGCTGGTTAAACTTTTCACAATTAAGTCTTAGCTAGATAAATCAAAGCAAGCTATCATTCCACAGGCAAGCAGGAGCCTAACACCTTATTGCCCACCTCAGAATCCTCCAAGTCTCTTAAACTGAAAGGCTCTGGATAGGTTTACATCAACAAGCTGCCCTAGGATTCTGAGGATTCCTTATCACTAAGAGAAAAAAGTAAAAATAATCCTTTGCAAATGGAAGCACTGAGATACCTGCTAAGACATTTCAGTCTCTACTAACTTGGGGAAAAGATCTCTGAAAGAGTCCTTTCCAGAAAACCCAGACTGAAGGTGCTCAGTTTTATTACACTAGTTTTTTTCTCTCTTTATTTCCAGTCTAGAAAGAGTCAAATCTGAAAACTGGCAGAAAGTGCAGGGCACTCAGGCCCTAAATATAGATCAGGGTGGTGAATTTAATGAAGCAGCAATGTTGGCTTAATGCTCATGAGTAAAATACATGCCAATGAAATGGAATGGCTTCTTCAAAGGGAAAGACTTAATGAAACACATGGTTCCTCCCCCCACCCCAACTTTCTCATTGTGGGGAAAGCCCCTTCTGACTTTAAAAATTCTACCACCATTTTAAGATTAGGGCCTGGTGGACACCTGGACAATGCATACAATCTCATTGTTTTTGACAGACTTCTTTGCAGACCTGACTGGGCTTATCTACAAAGCATTTATAAGTAACTTAATGATATGGAAAAATCTGTCTTAACATCAGTTACACTAAGAATATGTTCTATACAATGCCTTCTGTCCTTCTGGTGAATAGTAATATTTGAGTTGGACTTTGAATAATGAAATGAAGTCTAAACCTTTATCCCTTAGTATTGCTAATATAAATGGATCAAAGGGGTGAAATGAGGAGAACAATTTATGGTGTAAGTGTTGTAAAGACAAACAACTTTGAAAGACTGAAGAACCTTGATTGATGCAATGTTGAACCATGATTTTAGATGACTGATAATAAAAGAACCTCTGCACCTCTTGACAGAGTGCTGATGACTAAATATACAGAATAAGATAAACATTTTTGGACATGACCAATATTGGTATTTGTTTTATTTGATTGTCCATATTTGTTACAAGGATTTGGTTTTTCTATTAGGGGTTGTAAGAAGGGTTGGAGGGTGAGGAAAAAATTGAAAAAATAATTAGTTTTAAAAGAGCGGATGATTCCCTTCAGGGCTGTTACTAAATTCACTTTGGATGCTAACAATTGTAGAGCACTTTTGTTTATATGTGTGTCCTTTTATCTATAGCAGGGGAGGGGAGTGCCAGGCCAGCAAAGTCATTTGGACTGGTGCTGCTGTGGTAACTGCAGGTAGGACTTGAAATTCAATAACTCTAGGAGCTTTTTAGAGGTGAATTTTTGGAATGTTTGGATTTCAGGTGATTAATATTATAATATTCAAATAGCCCTTGACAGAAAAAAGATTTCTCACCCCTGATCTAAAGGGTTATAAACACAACAAATTTGGGATAATTTTCCTTTTTCTCTCTTCCTTTTCCCTAACAAATTTTCATTGCAAAGACTAGCCACAATAATGTGACAAACACAGCTGTTGTTGAAAGTGTTTTTATTAAAAGTGTATATATTTTGAAACAAAAAAAAACTCTCCTAGAGCACAACATGCCAAAGAAGGTCAACACCATAAAAATCAGAAGGAGAAATAGATTTGAATATCTATAATATATCATTTTTGATAGCCTGGCTTAGAAATGTTAAGCCTTAAACCCTGAATGATTTACCTATTATCTTTGATATGAAAATAAACAAGGTATAAATTGAGCCATAAAATATGACAAACTTTTTTAAATTTCTTGTATCTTTTTAAAAAGTCATTAATAATAATAATAATAATAATAATAATAATAATAATAACTGGGGCAGTTAGGTGGTGCAGTGGATAGAGCACTAGCCCTGGAGTCAGGAGGACTTGAGTTCAAATCCAGCCTCAGACACATGACATGCACTGTGTGACCCTGGGCAAGTTATTTAACCCCATCTGCCTCACATAAATAAAAATAAAAATAAAATAAAAAGTAATAGCCAACATTTATATAACAGTAATGGTGCAGTGGATAAAGTGCTGATCCTGGAGTCATGAAAACTTGAGTTCAAATTCTGTTTTAAACAATTACCAACCACAGATCTTGGGTCACTTAACCTCTGTCTACTTCAGTTTCCTAATCTATAAAATGGGAATAATAATAGCATCTATCTTCCAAGTTGTTGTGAGAATTAAATACAATATTTATAAAGGCCTTTGCAAACTTAAAAATGCTCTATAAATGCTAACTTTATCTTAATATTTTAAGGATTGCTAGTGATAGATTCACATTTTCTCCTGGAAATATTGCCAATATTTGAGTAAAAAGTAACAAATATCCTTAGAAAACTCTAAACATTTAATAATTCACCAAATCATTGGATTTCAGAGATGACAGAAATAATTTTGTATTAACCCCTTTCTTTACAGATGAGGAAACTATATCCCATAGAGGGGAGATGATTTACTTAAAATTTCATAGCTTGTTAATTGTAAACCTGGAATTAGAGCACAACTCTCCTCCTCACTTATAGTCCTGGTAAAATTCCATTATAATGAATGATACTTCAAACAAATGTACATCCATTACATCACACACACACACACACACACACACACACACACAAACTTCAGCATGGTACAGATTCCCACCAATTGACCTCTATCAACCATGATGATACTTTTTTGGGTGCTCTAAGGAAAATACTTAAAGGGAAGATCCTAACCTGAAGACTTGTTTTCCTGGGTGGTTTTTGAGAAGGAACAAGTGTTGTGAGCTGTTGGGGGAGGAAGTTCCTTATCTACCTGGGTGCTGGGTGGCTATGAATACCTATCACCTCTATTTCTCTGTTCTGACTGTGTAGATTCTTTCCTGATCTCATATGAGTAAGTACTAGAGACTGAACAGGTCAGATTATGACCTTGTCAGCTTTGAAAGGTTGGACAAGACACTGACACTCTGTGCCAGGAGCAGGAGGAGCTGAACATAGTTAGGAGCCAGTCCTGGTGAACAACCTGCTTAACTCATCCCGGCAGTGGATTTATCCAACAGCTGAGATACTGTGCCATGGAAGCAAGCCACTTTCCCCCCCCACCCCCAAAGAGATGCCATGGCATCTAGAAAGCAGAAGATGTCTATAATGAGTCTAAAGCATGGGGGGAGGGGAGAGGGAAGAAGGGTCTCTTCATCCTTCATCCCTAAAGGAGTTCAATAAAATTGCATACAAAGCTATTCCATGCAAAAATCCTACAAATAATTTATGTCAATGATTTTTTCTCATGTAATAACAGATTCTCCCCAAAGAATAATACTTAACAAGTAATTTCTCCACTTTTGCTTTTACTTGCGTGTGAATTCATTTGGTTCTGTCTTGTTATAACCTCAGTATTTTGTTTACACTTGATTCCTTATTTTGTATTTTTACTTTATTTGTTTTTGCTCATGGTTATTACTTTTGCAAATTTTTTAAAATGTGAGTGCTTTCTATAGTCCTAGCCAGTTAATACCAAGGCTGCTTTGTTCTTTTAGAGGTATTTTAAAAGTATTCATGATTTCTTAAATTGAATTTCATTTCCATTTGAAACAAAAGAGCAATGAAAGTTACCATTCCTTGATCCTGATTTAACATGACATTTTACCATAATTTTTATTATAAATAAAACATCACTGTATGATCAGCTGAGTTACAAAGGGTAACTTAACTTCCCTGAAAAGGAGATTTTATGGCAGAAACACAGGGGAGTGTCAGAACTATAAGGAAAGGGCAGCTAAGTGGTACAGTGGATAAAGCAATGGCCCTGAAGGCAGAAGGATTTGAGTTCAAATCCTGTCTCAGACACCGAATAATTACTTATCTGTGTGACCGTGGGCAAATCACTTAATTCTGTTGCCTTGCCAAAAAAAAAACTATAAGGAAAGTTTCTTTTTGCTTTCTGGGAAGAGGGAAAGACTAAGCCCTCACTGAAAGATCTGACTTCTCTCTCTCCATCACATGATGATCACCTGATTTATGACCTTCTCAACGTGTGACAGAGAAAGGAATGAAAAGAAGAATTTTCAAAGCTGCATGACTATGAAGTTCACAGAATAGTTGGGCAAACTTATGGACAGCTGGATCACTTGGCAATGCTGGTCTTGCCACTCTTGTTTTGAGTTAGTTGTTGTGTTGGAAAGGCTGTGATCAATCTATTGAGTTAGTCTTTCCATTCTATGTATGTGCCTATTAACATGTACAGACACAGAAAGTCACAGTGTGTGGCAGCTTTCTGGGTCATGCTACAAGTTACATTTTCTTCCCCAGCTTCCCACATTGACCAGTCTTGTTCCAGAAGAGCAAATGGTAAAGGACAGCTGTGGAAGCATGGTTTTGCATGGAGATTTCAGTAATGGAATATAGAAGCGTCTCAGAGCTGAAAGGAACCTTAGAGATCATATAACTTCATTTTACATCTTACTGCTAACATAATTAAGGCTCAGAGTGATCACATAAAAACTCCCAAGGTTATAGGAGGCAAAATGTGATGTTACAAAAGATAGACTCATGGGAACAACAAAAACAGAACAAAACCCAATATGTATACTAAAAAGGTTAAAGAACCCAAGAATTCAAGCACAGACACAAGAGCAAAGACATTAGAACAGAGAGATGGTTACATTAAGGGCAGCTATTAAAAGAGAAAGAGAAATATTCAGAGGATTAAAAAAATTAAGAAACTAAGATGAACTTGAATAAAGAAGGGGTGGAGACCCAAGATAAATAACATTGTCTGGTATGCCCCCTTTTAAATTTTATACAGCTGAGATCTGGTTAAAAGTTTTATAAGGGAAATATGTGTCAAAATAACTGCTTAAACAAGTGGTAGACCACCCATCTTCCACATGCCTACCATAGCAAAACCCCACTGTTCACACCAGACCATTTAAAGGTTTAAGAAATCCAATGGAAAACTATAGTAAATTACTTCTTCCATCCCAGAACTGCATAAATGTCATTGGAAACTCCTCCCTCCCCCCCACCCCACCTCTACCAAGCCAACACTGGCATAGGGTGGCCTAACAAAATGACCAGAGACAGCCAGGGATATGTGAAGTTTGAAAGAATCTGAATATGAAGGCAGTAAGAACTGTAGTATATAGGAATATAATGAAATATGTTTCTGCCATAAGAAATGATAAAAGGATGATTTCTAAAAATTCTGTGTAATGAAATGATACAGAGTGAAGTAGCTGAACCAGGAGAATAATTTAAACAAGGACAGTAACTTGGTAAAGAAAAACAGCTTTGAATGACTTAGAACTGATTAGCTTAATAACCAACCAAATCACCAGAGGACCTGTGAGAAAGTTGTTACCTACCTCCTTACTAAACACTGTGTGCTTGCAACTATGATTGTAAAAGTCAACACTCCTAGCATAGTTTGTAAGACAATAGCAATTATAGCAAGAACCCCTCCAGGAAAAAACTTATTTGGGCTGCATTTTAATAAACCACAGACTTTAATGAATTCATAGGTGACCATCTATATTAACTTAAGTTACTTTGGTTGGTATCATGAAAATCTTTCCACTAAAATTGTAAATACTAAGAAGACCATTCACCTAAACAAATAAAGAGGTAAATCCCTGAAAAAGAAAGTTTTAATTCATTCTTCTCATCCTTCCCCTGTCCTGGGATTTTTCAGACACTTAAGAGGAAAATATATTATGGATATGCAATCTTTTATATTCTTTAAGTGAATTTTATTAATGTACATATTGTGGTCATCATGGTATCACTACATTGTAGTGTGTACCTTAACCTACAATATCTGAGAGTAATATCAGTGGCATGAGGAAAATGAAAAAGATGTCAGAAGGCAAAAAAATGTCAAAAGAGAAATATATTTGTAGAAAGTGTGGGGAAGGAGTCATGTTTTTTGGTTAGGGAACTAGAAAATTCTAGACTTTGAGGAGTAAAGAATATAAATGAGAGAGAAATGAAAGTTGAAAACTATCTTCTATTTTTTTTTGTTTTGTTTTTTAGGTTTTTTTGCAAGGCAAATGGGGTTAAGTGGCTTGCCCAAGGCCACACAGCTAGGTAATTATTAAGTGTCTGAGACTGGATTTGAACCCAGGTACTCCTGACACTGCACCACTTAGCCACCCCAACTATCTTCTATTTATAGAACTTTTTTCTTAAGAGCTTAAATCATTTTCACACAATGACTTCATTTGTTCCCTTTCATGAAGCATAACTGCGTAAATGGGAAAAAAGAGGCACAGAGATTATACTAGTGGTCAAAAGTCACTCAATTCATTATCATTTAAAATGGAGATCAGAGTGAAAAGCAAGTAGATACTCACTGGAAAATCTTGCCAACAAGAGTGAGGGAGGAAGTTGTACATGAATAACCAGTAGCATTTCACCCTTGGAAACATCTGATCTGGATCAATGAGGGATCATCTTTTTGATCTAGAGAATTTCCAATGTCTTCAGGGAGGGAAATCCATAGTATACATGTGGCTTCTACAGCTCATCAGATTTAGTTCTTCAAAAGTTTGGAGGCTGACATGATAGTAATGTGGCCAAAAATAGTAACTTTTTGACCAATTAGGTTAGGCTTGCAATTGTATACTCTCATAACCAGTACTGTGTCAACTGAATAATATATCAATGGAGCCAATGGTTTCAAACTATTTTTTTTCTATTCATAACTACATATAAATAGTTACTATGAATATGTTAATTGTGTAAGAAGTATAAATGAGTTGGAGAGCCAAAATATATGTAGTGTGGTTGTCTTGTACTTCCAAATTCAAGGACATCTTAAATAAAAGAAATAGAATAAATTAAAGTTTATGTCCATATATCCCAAACTTCAAAGATTTCAAAAGCATTTACTTGTTTGGGGAAAAATAATTATTCCTTAATTTTTCCCCTTTCAAGAATTTTATCTTCTACAATACCACTATCTCAATCAGTTAAATTGTCCCTTTCAAACAACCATAGTAACTGGTAAGGTCAATACATTAAAATATGTAAAGCACTAAAAATGTAAGCTCTGATATCACAGAATATACATGAATGTAATAGTAAGAAGAAAACATATACATATACACACATATATATATTTATATATAATTAGTTTATCACTTTATCACTTTCTTGAAACTTCTCACATAAATCATGGATACTTAACTACATAATTCATTTGAAAACTGCCATATAATAGAAATTTTAAACAAACCACTGAACTAGAAGGGGTAACTTAAAATAATATTTTGGGCAACTGGATGACTGTGATTCTCACTATAAGCATTAAAAATAATTAATATGAAATATTAATACAGGATGTTCCAGAAGTTCTAGTGCAGTTTTCAGTTTTAATAGCTTAAATGTGTATTTTAAATAATTCATTTGAAGCACTGGGGCATAATGGATAGAGAACTAGTCTCAGAACAAAGAAGATGGGGCAGCTAGGTAGTGCAGTGGATAGAGCACTGGCCCTGAAGTCAGGAGGACCTGAGTTCAAGTCCAACCTCAGACATTTAATAATTACCTAGCTGTGTGACATTGGGAAAGTCACTTTAATGCCATTGCCTGACAAAAAGCAAAAACAAAAACAGAACAAAGACCTTTGGTTTGAATCCCACCTCTGATATACAGGTATCCCTTCTACATCTTGACTTTCTCCATTGAGGTTTCAATATATTGCAGGGTGCATAAGAAATTAAATGGGAATATTGGGGGAGTTTTTCTGAAACCACAGACAACATAAAAAGCCAGCAGATGCAGATTCTATGACCAAATACTTAACCCAAATTTTCAATATAGTACTAAAAATACCCCATAAAAAGAGAAGAAAATCAGACTTCTCTGGTACAAAGGGAGGGCTAAAAGTTTTACATGGATTTTCCAGATTGGGGGGAGGGGAAATAGAAGAGTAAAAGCAGTGGTGCCTGGTGGGCATCTTGCCCTAACCCTTCCCTCCTCTCACTTCCAACCCCAATAAACATGCAGGAGGGATATTCTGTGATCTCTATGCCCTAGGTAATTCTCTAAAACTATAAATTACAAATTATACAAATTATACAAACTACAACTCAACTAAAGGAGAGCACGTTCTATAACAAGAGGACTCTAGACAGATGGAATCAAAGATCTTGTCAAAACAACAACAGTAACAAAACCATAAAGTATACCGATGAAGGCAGCTTCACACAATCTGTCTGAGAAGAATTACTATTGAGACAGGTTCTGACTCAGGGTAATTTGAGGATGTCTGTATTATACCACAATTCTACTACAACTGCTAAAAATACTCTTAACTCAGCCATCCTATGTACAACAAGGATACTGGGGAAAAAAGAATTTCATTTTTTTTCTACACTAGAAATCTCTACAAATAGCTATAAATAAGTAATGCAGTTGTAATGGTTTCTTTTAATTCAAATATTTTCCTTTAAAAAGTCCTCATTTCATTTGCTGTTTGAACAAGGAAGTGCTTAAGAGAAATATGGTTGAAAAATAAATTCAATTTACAGCTTCTCATACTTATTATTTTTAGTATATTTTCCTACTAACCACAGCAATTAGAGTTGTTTAACCTATTTGCAGATGCCTTTGTCACAAATTTTCAGTCTAATTGTAGTGTCTGCTTGGCTAAAGGATTTCTTGTCAAGACCTTGCACATACAGATTTCATGATGTTTAAAATGAACAATTTTACAAATGTGTGTGTTTAACATAATGCTTTAGTCCAGTTATTCTTGGGGGGGGGGGAAACAACAAAATACTTACAAAGATTTCAGCTTTGACTTGGTGGACAGCAATTTTATCCTTGGCACAGGTCTAAAATAGCCTTAATCAATGTAAATCACATGGTGGGGGGGAAGGGCTGGGGAGGACTCTGACAAGACTAGGCGGCTGTGGTTTCTCCACAGAGAAGTCAAAGGAGTATTCTAGTCTCCAGTGAGCACTCCTTCCTAGTACAAAAGCTTTCATGTCTTCTATGTAGCAATTACAGTACCTTCCCATAAGTCTCCTTTCTAATTAACCTCAAATTTGATTGAGGACAGGCTTAACAGGAGAATTTTTTCCCCATTTGATTGAGTCCTCTTTACTTTTACACCGAGTGTGGTAGGCCAAGCAGCACTACCCAATGTGAAGAATTGCATTTGAAAAAGAAAGGAAGGGAGGAAGAAAGGAAGGAAGGAGGGAGGGAAGAAGGAAGGAAGGAAAGAAGGAAGGAAGGAAGGAAGGAAGGAAGGAAGGAAGGAAGGAAGGAAGGAAGGAAGGAAGGGGGGAAGGGGGGAAGGGGGGAAGGAGGGAGAGGGGATGGGAGGGAGGAGTTGTTATGGAGTTATCTTACAAGAGTGCTGGTAAAAATAAAGACTTTAACAACATGGTGATCAACCATGTTGGACTTGTTTATTCCATCAGTACAATAATCAGGGACAATTTTAGGGGATTTGGGATGGAGAATACCATCTGTATCCAGAGAAGGAACTGTGGAGTTTAAATGAAGACCAAACCTTATTATCTTCAATTTTAAAAAGTTATCTTTTGTATTATGTCATCTTGTTATCTCTAATATTTTCTTCCTTCCTTTTGAATCTGATTCTTTTCTCACAACACATTCAATTTCTTTCTTTTTTTTTCAAGGCAATGGTGTTAAGTGACTTGCCCAAGGTCACAGAGCTAGGTAATTATCAAATGTCTGAGACAGGATTTGAATTCATGTACTCATGACTCCAGGGCCTTTGCTCTATCTACTGCACCACCTAGCTGCCCCAACAAATTCAATTTCGATCTATGCTTATCATGGTTGCAAATGTAGAACCTATATCAAATTGCCTCATGTTGGGGGGGAGAGGAGAGGTGAAGGGAGGGAGGAAGAAAACTATAAAACTCAAAACTTTGCAAAAGAAAAAATAAGAATGGTAGAAACTACCATTGTATGCAATTGGAAAAACAAATAAAATATTTATATAATTTAAAAGCTAAGACTAGTTCAAGATAGAAGAAAACTACATTGTTATAAAAAAGATGATTTTATTCTCTAGATCAAGTTCAGTGTTATTATTTTTGTTATAAGTGAAAACAAGGTATTATAAAATCATAATATATATGTTATGTAATAAATATTCATATAACGTATGAACTCATATATGTTCAATAATAAATAAAAAAGGTAATGCTAAGTAGTAGCACTTTTTTTTGCAATTTAAATTGTTAAAGAAGTGTAGGTATTCCACAGAAAATAGACCTGTGCAAATAAATCATTAGTGGCTAAAAAATTAAGGATCATAAAATGTCACTGCTGAAAAGGACTAAAGTCATTGAGTCCAACTTCCTATTTTGCAGATAAGGAACATGACCCAAGAGATGTATTGACTTCCCTCAGGCCAATGGTACCTGGAACACATAAATATTTACTTTTGTAAAAAAACTGAGGTCTCTCAACATTATATACTTCTGAGTCCAGCCTCCCTACAAGAACACTGAACTCCAAACCTGAAACAAATGTCCTTGTTTCATCTAGTTCCTTCTTGACATTTCACAAAATATCTCTTCCTTCTTCCTAAATGTCAATTATGTTTCCTCAATTTGAATGCTGATCAATGAGCCCCCACCATTTATTAAGTACCTACTATGTATCTAGAACTGAGAGACAAAAGACAAGAATGAAGGAAAAGACATTGCTAGAGATGACGTGATCCCTACCTTTATGCTTACTCATTCTGAAATAATTGATTTGTTACAAGTATCATTGACTGCTATAGGAATCATAATACTTCTTATCGAGGGATCTGTGCGCAATTAGTTGGACATGGTATAACAACAAAGAGATCTGGATTTTTAGAACATAGGTAGTAGGTACTGGAGGGATTTGCCATTTCCTTCTCTAGCTCATTTTACAGGTGAGGACACTGAGGCCTTTTATCCACTGTGCATTCAAGTAGGGTAAGTAGGGCAGAGAGGTGGTTGCAGTGGATAGAGTACCTGGCCTGGAATCAAGAAGACTTGAGTTCAAGCTTGACTTCAAAAACTTGGTAGTAATGTGACCCTGGGTAAGTCATTTAACCCTCTTTACTTCAATTTCCTCATCTGTAAAAATGAGCTGGAAAAGATATAGCAAACCCCTCCAGTATCTTTGGCAAGAAAATCCAAATGGCTTCACAAAGAGTCAGATGTGAGTGAAAATGGCAGAACAGCAACACAAAAATCTAAAAATGTATAATGTATACTTCCCAGAGAGTTGATTATTAAACATTTACCGGCACATCCATAACTAGAGGTCCTACTACATGGAGGCAGAATTTTACCTCATAGGTATCACTGGTAGGTAGGGTCTTGGTGGAGTGACAACCCATGACTAGCTGGGAGATAGACATGCTTTAATCAGAAAAAACACGATAAAGGGGAAATGGTATCTTCTATAAAGAAATCATAATCAGGAGAGGAAATCCAGAACCAAAGAGATAAAGCATGGTGAAAAGCATTTCATAGGATAGTAATGGAAGAAAAAAACAAAAAAAAATTTAATTGAAATGTAGAATAGTGACAATCAAGATGGATAATATGTAAGACATGATATTAAAAGGATGGGAAATAATAAAAGAAATTTAAAATTTTTTTAAAAAGTGGGAGATTTCATTTATCCACATATATTTGGGAGAGTTCTTTCTGTCACAAAGCAATGCAGTTAATAACTTATTGAATTGCCTTAATGATCATTGTATTCTTCGAATGGTGAAGGAATCAACAAGAGATAGTCTATTCTAGATTTGATTTTCACTAATAAGAAGGAACTGGTTGTTGGGCAATGATAGGAATCTTGGGAGAAGTGGCTATTCCCTCCTAGTGTTTATGATAGAGAAGTAGAGGAAATTCAGGACTAGTCTGATGTGCACCCTAAATTTAGGGAAAGTACATTTCAAATACCTCAAAGAAATAAGTAAGTTAGCCTTGACTAAAATTCTATAGGGGAAATCAACCCAGGACGAATGGGAAAACTCTCCAGAATGATATTCTGAAAACAAAAAGAGAAATAATTCAGTGAAAAGGGAAAAAGAGAGTTGTCTAAAGAGACTACTGTAGATTCTCAAGAGTACTTCCTAACTAAATTAGAATTTTAAAAGACAGGTAAAGAGGATGGAAACAAGGGTCAGAAATACAGAATAAGTCGCATAGCACTACGAGAAGAGCCACAGAAGAGCTAAAATGAAGATCAAGAAAAGGCTAGCCAGAAAATCTAGACAACATAAAAATTATTTTTTAAAAACTCTATATTGAGAGAACAGCTAGGTGGTGCAGTGAAGTCAGGAAGACCGAGTTCAAATCCTACATCAGACATTTAACTAGCTGTGTGACCCTGAGCAAATAATTTAACCCCATTCCCTTCCTTCCCCACCCCACCCCACAAAAATCTATATTGAAAAAAATAAGGAGGAACAAAGAAGGGATACAACCCTCACCTAGTGAGGAGGATAGTGATAACCAAAAACAGAGAGAATATGTAAATACTTCAATTCTTGTTTTGCTTTTGTTTTCCTTAGCCAAGGACAATGAATGGCTTTTGGACTGAGAAGGACAAAATGAAATAAAAAAAGGTTAATAGCTAATACCTATCATGAATTAGAAGATAGTAAGGAAGTAGCTAGCTACCTTTAATGAATTCAAGTTATCTAGCCCAAATGATCTGCATCTCTGAATACTGAGGGGGAGAAGGGTTAACGCTGGTAGATGTGATTGCTGAGCCACTGTTAGTGATATCTGAAAGACTGTGGGGAATAGGAAAAGTACTACAAAGAAGTAGAAAATCTCTAATGATATCACTGCTTTAAACAGAATATAATTTATCTTCATAATGAGGATCTAGAGATATGATTTTTTAAAGAGCTAAAGGCAAAAGAAATTAAAGTTTGGTTGTTAAAGGTATATGCTTCAGTTGACTGGAAAATTATCCTATCCATAATATTTTATTCTCTGCCAATTCTGAGAAACCACT
Source organism: Macrotis lagotis (assembly GCF_037893015.1). Taxonomy (NCBI): domain Eukaryota; kingdom Metazoa; phylum Chordata; class Mammalia; order Peramelemorphia; family Peramelidae; genus Macrotis; species Macrotis lagotis. The sequence goes on along the minus strand of NC_133666.1, from coordinate 123,050,558 downwards.
ATATATAAAATCTATGTTCCAAAATGCAGATAGAACTTTGTATTTCTATAATGATGTCAACAGGGTAAAGTGTGGCATGATCCAGAAAAATCTTCTAATTCACTTAAAACCTCAGATAGTTTTGTATTTTACTTATCCACACAATTATTAAAAACATTATCTCAGGTAACTAATTTCTAGTTAGTTATTATTTAACTACTTTATATCATATTTCCTTAGATTAGATTTTTCTCAAAATCCTTTTCAGTTCTAACAGTCTATGATTTTATAACAAAATATTTTTATTTCATGTTGACAAATATAACAACTGCTGATCCACCCTGGGCACTAGAAGAGATTTTTTTTAAAGCCAGAATTTATTTTCCACATATATTCAATTTATTTTAAAACTTTCCTGTGACATTTAGGGGTTCAGACTTGGGATTAGATGAACAACTCATAAAAAATGGCTTCTTATCAAGTTAAGGGTAGTATTGTCTATGTTAAAAGATAGAGTCCACTGAATGCCTTATCTCATAGCCTGTAAAAGTCACCACTGGAAAGAACAAAAATTGTCAGTCTAACAGAAACATGAATTCATCTCTGAGTAGGAAAATTGCCAGGTTAATTGTAACTCATCACCTTAATCTTTCCATAGCTGGATTTTCACATTTAGTCATTTCCAAGTTGGAGCATTTGAGGTCCAAAAAAGATTAATGCTGTATGAATGACCCTTTGAATTCCAGAAAGAAAAAAAAATCTCTCTGGGGTTGGCAGAAGAGTGATACTATTGTTTGAGAATAAACAACTAGATTCTGAATCAGGTAAGGACTGACATTTTTTTTCTTGTTTAGTCCAGAATTCTTTCACCCTTTGACGAATGTGATTATCTTCCCTCAGTTGCTTCTGCCACTGGCGCAATTCTTGGATCTCAGGTTCACAACGAACCTAAAAAAAGTCACACAAGATTTTATTTAGTTTCTATTTGTTCCCTATACATTAATTAATTATTAAAAATTCAATAAAAATTCTTTTCAAGAATATATCATTAACCTCAATAATCAACAGTATTAATGCATCCTCTGTACAACATGTGGTTAAGAGTTAATATCTGTTATTTAGCTCTAAGTCCTTGGGAGTCCTCATTCCTTTTCTCCTCTGACATATTTTGATACCCTTCAAACCTTCTAATACAAGTCAGGGTTCCCCTCTACCTCTTTAGAAGCTTTTGTTTCTTTAGTTTCATACTGAAGCCCTGCTTCCACTTTTAGTAATCAGTTATGTATCTGAATTACAATATGCAGACAATTAATAATCATAAGAAGAGAGCTGATCTCAAAGACAATTAAGACCTGGGTTGTAGTTTTGTCTTTACTGGCTGGCTGTGTGACCCTAAGCAAATCACTTGAGCTCTCAGTATGCTAGGTATTGTGAGGTTCAAAATTATCCAATCTGAAATAAAAGAATGCTGAAGCAGAGCTCTAAGCCAATAGTACTTTATTAAAGGGTCCATAATCCCCTCTAATGAAGTAGACTTTGGGTCTTCCTCTTGATCTGAGGTGCCCCCTTTCCTTAAAGTCTTTGTTCTATAACCCAGATGATAAATAAGAGGCAAAGTAAAACATAGTCTCAGTGGTTGATAGATCTATATTTTGACCTTGCAGAAGAATCTTCAGCATATTATGCTTGCACAGATCAGCTGGTAGAGGATATCCCAAAATGGGCAAAGCTGTTGGTCTTTCACTGGCTCCCTGTTGGCAAAAGAGTGGGGAACAGGCTTCCAGACAATTCTTGCAATGTGAATGAAGATAGGGTCACCCACTGGTCAAGTACTCATAGGACCTGTTGGCCAAGTGGCATAGGGCCATTTCCCTAGTGAAGGGATAACAAGGGTGGCAGTACAATCAAAAATAGCTAGGGGAATTTCCATGTCTTTGAGTTAAGCAAGTAGATTCACTAGATGAACTGTATATAGGTAGACCAAGTACAACAATAACAATCTTACCCCTATGGAATCAAACTCAACTAAGTAATATTAACCAGGGGTCTAAATAAAATAGGCTGCTAAATTAATCATTTCCCATAATAGTTTTCTTAAAATTGCAAATTGCAGAGCAGGGACCAACTTGGATTGGTAGAAGGAGTTTCCTCATGAAGTTTCCTACAGCAGTGAAATTACAGGTACCAGTGCCTATTTCCAGTAATAAAAAGCAACTAATTTATTTTTCATTCCTGCAAAAGTCAGGCATTTTTTTGATATTTAATATTTATTCTCATTTTGTACAATTTTTTATACATTAATAAAATATTTTTGTTTAAGAGTAAACAAAATACCCCCTCCCGCAAAAAATATAGACTCACTTGAGTGATAAAGTAAAGGGGAGAGAAAAAAATTAAAATTAAAAAAATAATAGCAATAATTGTAGGTATGGCCATGTGGCGCAGTAGATGGAGCACCAGCCCCGGAGTCATGAGCACCTGAGCCCACATCCGGTCCTGTACACACAACAATCACCCAGTCGTGTGACATGCAAGCCACCCGAACCCCACTGCCCTGCAAAAACCAAAAAAAAAGAAAAAAACCCAAAATAAAATAAAATAGTAATAATAGTAGGGGTGGCTAGGTGGTGGACAGAGCATTGGCCCTTGAGCACCTGGGTCCAAATCTGGCCTCAGACACCCAATGATCACCCTGCTATGCGGCCCCAGGTGGGCCACCCAGCCCCATTTGCCCTGCACCGCCCCCAAAATAATAATAATAAAAAATGTGCTTGAGTCTTTGTTCCAACACCAACAATTCTGTCACAAGTGGGTCACATTCTTTATGATAAGTCCATGGCAAAAGTTACTTCCATATTTTTCCACTGTTGCCATTGCTGATCGCAACTCCCTCCTTTCGTATTTCTCCACTACCATGTACTATATTTTTCTCTCTCCTTTCACTCTGACTCTGCTGTAGGGTAGCTGAGTGGCACAGCAGACAGATCCCCGGCCCTGGGGCCAAGAGGCCCTGAGCCCCCATACCCCCCCCCTTAGGCCCAGCATCCACCTGGCCCCATGGTCCTGGACAGGCCTTCCAATCCCAGCCCCTTGCAAGAAGTAAAAAAGAAAATGTGTTATATCTGATCACTTGCCCCCCCCATTGGTCCATCCTCTCCTCCTTCCCTCTGTCCCCCCCTTCTTACTCCAGATGCCTATACCCCATCGAATATATATGCTGTTTCCTCTCCTAGCCACCTCTGATGAGAGCAAAGATTCCCTCATTCCCCCTTGCCTTCCCCCTTCCATATCATTGCAGTAGCTCATTGTAATAAAGAAAAATCTTATTACATGAAATATCTTGGCCTATTCCCCCTCTCCTTTTTCTTTCTCCCATTACATTTCCCTTTTTTCTATTGACTCCATTTTTACTCCATATTTTATCTTCAAATTCAGCTTCTTCCTGTGCTTCAACTATAAAAGCTCCCTCTACCTGCTCTATTAACTGAGAAAGTTCATATGAGTATTATCAGTGTCATTTTTATATGCAGGAATACATGCAGTTCATCATCATTAAGTCCCTCATATTTTCCCCTTCTCCTCCAATCTCTATGCTTCACCTCAGTCCTGTATCTGAAGATCAAACCTTCTGTTCAGCTCTGGCCATTCCAACAGGAACATTTAAAATTCCCCTGATTCATTGAAAGTCCATCTTTTTCCCTGGAAGAGGACGTTCAGTTTTGCTGAGTAGTTGATTCTCAGTTGCATTCTAAACTCTTTTGCCTTCTGGTATATTATATTCCAAGACCTACGAGCTTCCAATGTAGCTGCTGCTAAGTCCTGTGTGATCCTGACTGCAGCTCCACAATATTTGAATTGTGTCCTTCTGGTTGCTTGTAATATTTTGTCTTTGACTTGGGAGTTCTGGAACTTGGCTATAATATTCCTAGGGGTTGGTTTTTTGGGATCTCTTTCTCGGGGGGATCAGTGGATTCTCTCCATTTCTATTTTGCCCTATGCTTCTAGGATATCAGGGCAATTTTCCTGTAGTAATTCTTTGAAAATGATGTCCAGGCTCTTTTCTTGATCATGACTTTCAGGTATTCCAATAATTTTTAAAGTATCTTTCCTAAGTCTGTTTTCCATATCAGTTTTTTTTTCAATGAGATATTTCACATTTTCTTCTAATTTTTCATTTTTTTTTTGGTTTTGAAGTATTGATTCCTGATTTCTGGTAAATTCATCAATCTCCCTGAGTTCTATTCTTTGTCTGAAGGATTTGTTCTCCTCAGAGTTTTCTTATCTCTTTTTCCATCTGGCCCATTCTGATTTTTAAAGCATTCTTCTCCTCCATAACTTTTTGATCTGCTTTATCCATTTGACCTAAGCTGGTTTTTAGCATGCTATTTTCTTCAGCATTTTTTTGGATTTCCTTGACTAGGCTGCTGACTTCATTTTCATGTTTTTCCTGCATCTCTCTCCTTTCTTTTCCCGATTTTTCTTCTAACTCCCTCATTTGATTTTCAAAGTCTTTTTTGAGCTCTGTTATAGCCTGAGCCCAATTTCTGTTTTTCTTGGAGTCTTTAGATGCAGGAGCTTGTGTTTCTTTATCTTCAGACTGAGTATATTGATCCTTCTTGGGTTCATAGATAATGTATTTCTCAATGGTGTTTCTCTTGTTTCTCTGCTTGCTCATTTTCCCAGTCTAAGCCTGTTTTGGGGGTGCTTCCTGAGCTTTTGGGACATTCCCACAAGGATCTCAGTGTGTGAGGCTCTGTCTTACCTCCTGGTCTATAAATAACCACAAGCTCCCCTCCTCTGCCATGGGGCTCAGGTGGGGGGTGGCCCTGTTCTATGGGGGGACCTGGACTGCGATCAGGATCTGAATGTGGTCAGAACCCCAGAGTCCTGTTCCAGGGGCAGAGGACAGAGCTCTGCCAAAAGTCAGGCATTTTTAAATTGGGGCAATTAAGTGGTGCAGTGGATAGAGCACTATGCTCAGAGGCAGAAAGAACTTGAGTTCCAATCCAGTCTCAGATACCTGCTATGTGATCCTAGACAATTCAGTTATCTCTTTTCCCCTCAGTTTCCTCATTTCTAAAATGAGCTGGAAAAGGAACTGGCAAATCACTCCAATATCTTTGCCAAAAATATCTCAAATGCAGTCACAAAAAGTCAGACATGAAACAACAACTTCATCATCAACAACAAACATTCATTTTAATGAAAATTTAGTGAGCATCCTGCAATTTCCAGTTCTTTGCTACCAAAAAGAGAGCTGCTAAAAATATTTTAGAACATATAAATTTTTTTCCTTTTTCCCTAATCAACTTTGGAAACAGATCTAGTAGTGGTATTGCTGGGTCAAAGAGCATAGGCAGTTTAATAACTCTTTGGGCATAATTTCAGATTGCTCCTCATTTGTTCACAGTTCAACAGTGAATTGGTGTCCCATTTTTTCCACATTCTCTTCATCATTTGTTGTTCTCTCCTTCAATCATTTTAATCAATCTGATAGGTATAAAATATCTCAAGACTGTTTTAATGTGAATTTTTCTAAATAAGTCAGAACATTTTTTCATATGACTATAAATTGTCTTGATTTCTTCTTTAGAAAATTGCCTGTTCACATCATTTGGTCATTTATCAACTGGAGAATGACTTGTAATCTTACAGATTTCTCAGAGTTTTTTATATAGTTAAATATGAGACCTTTATCTTGAGAAACTGTCCATAAATCCCCCCCCTCCAATTTTCTGCTAATGTTTGGACCTTTGTTGCATTTATTTGTACAAAACCTTTTTAAATATATCTAATGGAAATTATCCATTTCATACCTCACACTGCTCTCTATCTCTATCTTGTTTATTTATAAATTGTTTACCTATTCATACAATTTTTCTTGTATTATCTCCCTTCAATCTAGATCACAGTTCCACTTCAAATGGCATATACATATACATACCCAATTTTTACTAGAATTCTTTCCAGGCTTTCTAACAATTTTTTATCAATAATGACTCCTATCTCAAAAACTTGTCTTTACACTTAACAAACACAAATTTACTATACTCATTTGTTGTTATAAATTGTATATCTTTTCTGTTCCACTGAGCAATTTATAAGCCAGTACTAAACAGTTTTGATAATTACTGCCTTATAATATAGTTTAAGATCTGATACTACTACTAAACCTCCTTCTTGACATTTTAAAAATTAGTTCCTTTGATATTTTTGACCTTTTGTTCTTCCAAATACATTTTATTATTTTTTCCTGCTCATTAAAATAATTATATGGTAATTTTATTGGAGTGGTAGGTATTGAATATGTAAATTAGTTTAGACAAAATCATTTTTATTATTTTGTTATTTATTATTTATCACCATGAACAACTGGAGTTTCTCCAATTATTGAAATCTGATTTTATTTGTAGAAAATGTTTTCTATTGATTTGTGCAAGCATCTTTTTTTCTATTCACTGTTAAGAAAATGTTTATTTTATTTAAGATCAGAATAAGATAAAATTTTTAAAAATTTTGTGAGAAAGAATTGTTCTGAAATTCTAAAAAAAACAATTAGAAAAGGCCTACAATTCCCAAAGCTAAAAAAAAATCAGTTTTTTTCTTTTCTTTTCTAATTAAAATGTTATGATTTGCTTTGTTGTTGTTAGGAAGGAAGGGGATATTCTCCCTTGGAGATGACCTCAAACTGGGAAAGATAGCTAACACACTGGATGACAAATTCAGAATCCAAATGAATCTTGACAAATTAGAACACTAAGCTAAATCTAGAGATCGATGTTATCTTTTATGTTTGGGTACAATCAGACTAAGTAAATCTGCTTTAAGCAGAATGAATTTTGAATTTCTTACTCACTTAACATGAAGAGTAGGAAGAAGAAGTAGGGGAGGTTTGACTATCAGTATTCAAAAATGGGATCTGGATATGGATTTCATGGATTCTCGAAAATTCTGACTTAGTTGAAGTGGGGGCCAAACTACCCTCAAAATGTTTTCAAAATCTAGCTCACTCAATTATGTACACATTTCCCAATTTAAAACAATTTCTAATCTTGATTCAGCATATCATTAATATGTACAAAGGAAGGTGTATATGGCAAACTGTTCTACTCTTGTTTTCCTCCCCTAAATGTAGTGATGTACAAGAGTGGCTAGAGCACCAGCCCTGGAGTCAGAAGGACCTGAGTTCAAATCCACTCTCAGTCACTTGATACTAGCTGTATGACTCTGGACAAGTCACTCAACCCCATTGCCTCACAAAAACAAAAAAAAATAAAATGAATGTAGTGACCTATAGTACTAGGATCCAGGAAATTACAGAAACAAACACAACAATGAACTTTATTTGGATAAACTAGTTAATTTAAAGAAGGCTGGTTTGAGGAGAGCAATCACTAAAGTATAGTGATCCACTATCATTTTCCAGGTTGGGTGAGAAAACCACAAATTCAAAAGTGCCCCTCAGAAGAATTTTCTGGTAGTTTTCTCCACCTTTAGTCTCCCCTCCCCCTTCTTTCCCATTGCTCCTTTCATATTCCCGGGCCCTCCTTCTCTCATTACTTTTTTCTTTTTTCTTTCTTTTTTTTTTGAAAGGGTTTCACGTTGACCTTTATAGCACTCAGGGTGGCTGGGGACAAGCTCCAGGGGGCACCCTGGAGGCCCCGGCCACCATTACTTTTTTCTTTATCAAAACTTGCTACTAGGAAAGAATCTGAAAAATTTACCTACCCAACAAATCGACAAATATTTGTTGAGCACTAATGTACATGGCACTATATGGTTGGCAAATGAGGTGTAAATTATTGATAAAGCTTTGTGTGTGACCCTTTCTATGGGTCTATAAATGTTAAAACTCAGTACACAACTTTCAGCCAAACAAATGAACTGTGAAATTATATAATGCCAGATATCAGTCAGCCAGCAGGACAGATACCCAGGTTGGTCAGCCCATGATCCTGAAATCAGTTCATCAGTTAGCATTTATTAAGGGTCTACTCTGAGCCAGGAATTGTACTGAAGGCTGGGGCTTTGAAGAAAGACAAAAGATAGTCCCTGTTCTCAAGGAACTGGCCCAGTCCAATGGGGAGACAATGTGCAATCAATCAACTATGCACACACAAGACACTGCACACTGAATCAACTGGAGATATCTAACATATTAAGAGAGATTGGGAAAGGCTTTTTGTGGAATGAAAGCCATGGTAGACATCCAGGAAAACTGCTTGGAATCAGGAGACAAGGAACCAGAGGCCAACATCAAAGGATCTCCAAGCTGGAGTGATATAGGAAGACTGGAAAGGGAGCAATGGGCCAGGCTATAGAGGGTTTATAAGTTCAACAAAGGCTCCTGGGCTTGATAGAATGTGGGTGATCAATGCAGCATTTTAAGAAGCCCTCATTAGGGGATCTCAGTGGTGTAGTGGATAAAGCATCAGCCCTGGAGTCAGGAGAACCTGAGTTCAAATTTTACCTCAGACACTTGATACTAGCTGTGTGACATTGGGCAAGTTACTTAACCCCACTGCTTCACACAAATAAAAAAACAAAAAAAGATGCTCTTATTGATCTTCATGGAAGGGAGACCCAAATTCAAAAGTAAGGCAACCAAATGATGCCCTATTGTATTTAAAACTTCTCCAGAGGAGGGCATTTGGTATACTGTAGATAAGCACAAGATTTTAGGGACAAGTTATTTAATGAATGCTGACAAACAGGAATTTTACTCAGCTCTTGACATCAGACACTTCATGTAGTATTCATTTGTATTATAATCATAGGCCTATAGATGTAGATGTTGAAAACTTTGTTAACGTTAAGAATTTCACAAATTCCTTTTCAGCCTATGCAAATAAATGATTTTTAAAAAAATTTCTATCCCAAATAAGTATAGATCTAGGATAAAATATGTTTCAAATTCTAAATATTAGTTATATTCACTATGATTTTAATGAAACACTTATAGTATTTCATAATTTAATATTATCATAGCATGATGCTATGTATAATATTCAACAACATTGTCACCATAAGAGATATTAGGTACTTGATAAAACTAACTCCACTTTCTACTATAGAACTTTTTCCTTTAAATCATAGCTCAGATGGTTAGAAAACTATTAGTCATGCATTAATATGAAGTCAACACAAGTAATCTGTATTCTTCTGGAGTAGGAACTGCGATTTTTAGATTTTGGACAATTTTTTGAAGTATAGGTTCCATGAAGGTCTTTCTACAATAATAATACTTTATATATCAATTTAAGTCCTGGAAAGAAATTTTATATGTATCTTATTTGTACCAGTGGTAATAACCTATTTTATCAATACCCTTCTAGTAAAGGAGACATCACAGCTCATCCTTTGGAGAAATCAGGTTTCCACTCAGTGCTACTGGTTCAGATAAAATTTATCTATCTTTTCTTGACTCTGGCATTCCAAAGTAATTAGGAAATAAATCTCACAAAAGCATCAAAAATATTTGTTGTACTTCCTTAAGAGACTGTTGATTGAAATTAAGGGAAAATTATACAATCCTAGTGAGTATTCCCTTTCAGAGGTTTCCTGTCCTTGATAACAATAAATGCAAAACTGTTGCTAGTGACATTACTTCTTAAAGAAATACCAGAACTTGGTGTTGGTTGAAAGCAAATCATTTGAAACTAATCTTTGCCAACTGCCCTTTTAAATCTAAATGGGCTCAAAGGGCAGGAAGCAAACTGGTACATGTTAAACCGTTTAGCTTAAGAAAATGTCAACTACAGCAGTATGAGTTTCCCTATTCAAGCTTAGAAACAAGACTGGGCCTTTAAATATAAGTCCAGCTTCTGGCTATAATAGTAGTGATAGAAATAAAAGTAATGGATAGAATCTACATATCTCCTTTAGCTGACAGTGTTCATTTGCCAGGTTTTCTTCATCTCTAACTCATTCCTTTTCCTCTAACCCAAGGAGGATTTAAGGTGCAAATTAGCCAGAAACAGATTTTATATACATATACATATACATATACATATACATATACATATACATATACATACACATATGATTTTTAAAAAGTTCTGAAAAATTAAAATTTTAAATGAGGATGAAAAATGTGATCTGTAATATTTAAGTTCGCCAATCATCGGATGATCATCAGAATGAAATTTATCTGCTGATTGGTAAGAATAATATTGGAACACAAGTCATAGTTTTTAATTCTTATTTAAATTTCAGGGGCAAGTAGGTGGCGCAGTGGATAGAACACCGGCCCTGGAGTCAGGAGTACCTGAGTTCAAATCTGGTCTCAGACACTTAATAATTACCTATCTGTGTGGAGCTTGGGCAAGCCACCTAACCCCATTTGCCTTGCAAAAAAACCTAAAAAAAATTAAATGAAATAAATTTCAGCTAAACCATCACTGAAAATAGGAAATGAAAAGATCTATTAAAATTTTTGATGGATGATAAAACTTTTTTTAAAAAATCTGATTAACGAAAACTACTGGTATATTTAGCTTAAGGGATATTTAAACAATGATTTAAAAAAATTAAGGGGAAGGATCTTGCCTAAGAAACAGCCATAAATTGTCCAGAGTAATTCTTTAGAGTATAATCCTATGTAGTATTATACTAAACCTAATATCCCCTCTCTCAGCTAGGTCATTAACAGAAACAAATTGTACCTAAAAATTATTAAATGGATCACAGCTGAATACTTAATAATTTTCAATGTATTCAAATAGGATTAAAAAATAAGATTTTTATGGTCTCTGAAAAATAAGAATATTTTAAGAACTCATCAAATAATGTGACAAATGCTATGCCTGAAAAAGGATGGTTACTTGAAATTACACTGAATTTCAGGCCTTATTCAGATGTAGCCCAAAAAGGAAAAACAAGAAAGATGACTTATGAAAATGCACAAAGAGAGGAAATGTGTACTCTTTGGCCTGCAACAGCTGTATCGAACAGAAAACTCCATCTCTGGCTCCCAGGTGGAAAACTCCGGAAAAGAGGAAAGGAAGCTTAGACAAAATGGATCATAGATAAACAATACTAGGGAAGCTGAAAATCCAGAGAAAGTAAGGAAAGGAAAATTAAATCTAGAACTTATGCTACTATATTTTGGAAAATTTTTAAGAAATAAAAAATAAAAAAAATATTCTTTATAGACCTTGTGCTCTCATGTGTTTACTTAAAGTTGAAAATATTGGTGTGGCTAGTTGGAGTAGTGGATAAAACACCAGCCTTGGAGTAAGGAGTACCTGGGTTCAAATCTAGTCTCAGACACTTAATAATTACCTAGCTGTGTGGCCTTGGGCAAGCCACTTAATCCCATTTGCCTTGCAAAAACCTAAAAAAATTTTAAAAAGTTGAAAATATTTTGAATTAGAAAATATTTGGCAACTTCCACCAAATAAATGTTACAGATATTTATCATTTTCCCACCCATATCTAATAGTCCTCTCTGTAATACTTTAGTCTCTTTAATATAGGATCTAAATACTAAATAAATAATTTCATATGATGTTTTTTAGTGATAAAAATAATTTAATTGGGCTTCACAACAAGATGACTAGGAGCAGTGGTATAATTGCATTCTTGGCTCCTGTCCTATGGTCATTTTCCTTTCACTGTTACATCACTGTTTATTTTTTGTTCACCTTCTGTACAAAAGAACTATGGACTGGCTCTAACCTCATTTCTGCTGACATCATCACTATTTTCAAAGGACCTATGTTTCTTCAGAGTTTCTGACTCTTATTTCTCTATTGCATGGATTTGATAGCACATCAAAGGTGTGTGCTACTTCACTTATCAAACAATATGCTCACTATCCCATCACTATCAATCATGAAAAGATCTGTGACTTCAGCACTGTCGGCAGACTCCACTGATACAGATTACAACCTCTCTTTGCTTTAGTAGACAGTGATCATTTAACTGCTGTAACAACAAAATAGTCACCAGGTGACCAACTTGATGATCAGCATCTTTCAGCTCAGTAGGGCTGAGTGGTTTCTTTCTAGTATCATGCCTTGTTAAGAAAGTGGTTTGTTTTATTCAAAATTAAAACTAATGTTACTCAAGTTTAAAGATAAAAAGGATTGGGGGGGCTAGGTGGCGTAGTGGATAAAGCATCGGCCTTGGAGTCAGGAGTACCTGGGTTCAAATCCGGTCTCACACACTTAATAATTACCTAGCTGTGTGGCCTTGGGCAAGCCACTTAACCCCATTTGCCTTGCAAAAATCTAAAAAAAAAAAAGGATTAATGAGGATAACTGTGAAGAACAAATTCTCGGAGCAGCTAGGTGGCACAGTGGATAGAGAACCAGCCCTGGAGTCAGGAGTACCTGAGTTCAAATTCGGTCTCAGACACTTAATAATTACCTAGCTGTATGACCTTGGGCAAGCTACTTAACTCCATTTGCCTTGCAAAAAACTAAAACAAACAAACAAACAAAAAACCAAATTCTCCAGATACACTCAGCTAACAGACATACCATTTCTGGACCTATATCTGAATCTATCCACCAGAGGTATCTGGTGTCACATGCTAGTTTGGTAAGAAGTTGAATGTCTTTTGTGGAATGATCTTTAAAATCACACTTATTGGGGCGGCTAGGTGGCGCAGTGGATAAAGCACTTGCCCTGGAGTCAGGAGTACCTGGGTTCAAATCCGGTCTCAGACATTTAGTAATTGCCTAGCTGTATGGGCTTGGGCAAGCCACTTAACTCCATTGGCCTTGCAAAAAAACAAAAAAAATTAAAAAAAATAAAATAAAATTTATTTATATAGAAAATATTAGCCAAACTAATGTCAAAAAGACAATAAAACTAGATAGATGACTATCATCATTGTTATGTTTTTATCTGTCACTTTCCATACATCTTTCTATCTAGACAATGCAAATGTTTATATGAATAGTTTATAAACGTTTTCTACATGTTACAAAATTCTTGAAGCAGATTTAAAATACATATATGGCTTTGGTCAATATAATTAGAAATACAGACTTAATAATTTCTAAGGTAGACAAAAATAGAGTTTTTCACAAAATGGAATTTTCTGAACTGGGAGAAAACTTGGTAAGATGGCATGACAGAAATTGCCTTTAGAAAGCAGTGTGTGAACATGACTCGAGTGCTGTACTGCCATTCCTATTTGTGGATAAAGTGAAATCTACCCCATAAAAGGGGCAGTGTGAATAGTTTGCTCATAAAGTATGCAAAGTATATAACATATTGCCATGTGACTGACCAGGGGCCTGTGCAATATAGACCATGCAATTGGATGTCATTTGATATGATGTCTCGTTTTTAACATTCCTTTTGGGCAATACAATGTCTGACTTTTGTAGGCAAAGTTCATCACTTTAGCACCTGCCAGCACATATCAGTTATAAGATGAATAATAAAAAAAAATCAAGAAAATCTCTAACATAAAACATATGATATGGTGAAACGGTCACTGGACCAGAAGCCAGGAGACCTGGATGAGCATTTGGACTTATCTTAACAGTCTTCTCAACTGTAATATTTTCATTTGGGATTGAACTTCATGAACAGTCCTTTTATGACCCCTTTTAGTTCCAAGATTAATTTAAATATCTTTTCACTTTAAACACCATTATGCTTTGCCTGTCATTTTCAATAATTAATAATAGTCTTTAAATACTCAGTACCCCTAGGGTTATACTTCTCAATAAAATGTTCTGTTTCTAGTATTATATCATGTTATGGAAAACTCATTGTAGGCAAAATTAAAACTGTCATTCAAGTGTAAACATGAAAAGAATTAATAAAGATAGCAGTGAAGTAAGATTCTCCAGATAGTTTTTTTAAATTCAACTGATTTAAAATATTGTTCAGTTTTTTGTTTTGTAATTCTTTGACAAAATGTTTCAATCATTGCTTAGCTTTTTCCTAACTGTTGAAGCAATTTATAGGACTGACTTTTTTTCCCAATTGATATTTTATTTTTCCAATTACATGTTATAAAAGTTTTTCAACATTCATCCAGGACTAACTTTTTGAAGAAGCTGCCTCAATTTGATAATGAAATATTTCTATGCAGTCATATATTTTTCTATCATTAATTTCAAGATAAAAATATATAAAGATTGCATTGAAAAATCAGAATAGGAAATTAGAATCTTCTTATATATATGGTTTAATATGGGTCTTTCCACTTGACAGACAGACATGCATGATTGACTATGACTATGTCCCTGACTAGAGGGGTACAATGAGGCATACTTTTTCAGAGGTGGACAGTATATCAATTTGTTTTGTTTAAATATAACTTGTAACAAGGGCAGCTGGGTAATGCAGTGGATAGAGTACTGAGCCAGGAGTCAGAAAGCCTTATCTTCTGATTTCAAATCTGACCATAGAGAGAAATTAGCTGTGGGACTCTGGGGAAGTCACTCAACCCTTTTTGCCTCAGTTTCCTTATCTATAAAATGAGCCAGAGAAAGAAATGGCAAACTACTCCAGTATCTTTACCAAGACATCCCTAAATAGGGTCAGGAAAAGTAGGACATGACTGAAAAAATGACTGAATAACAACAAAAAAAAACTTGCTGCAAGGAGTGGGAAATTTCTATTGGAGATATGAGTTACTAGGTAATGATAGAGAGGTGTGTGTGGGGAGAAGAGTCTCAATGAAATCTTTAAAATACACAATTCAGAATGGGATAGATACTTCTTTGTCAAATTTAATATATACTTTTTAAAGTTATTTATTTATTTAAGGCAATGGGGTTAAGTGACTTGTCAAGATCATACAGCTAGGAAATATTAAGTGTCTGAGGCTGAACTCAGGTCCTCCTGACTACAGGGCCAATGCTCTGCCCACTGTGCCACCTAGATGCCAACAGATGTAATATACACTTTAAAAAAAAATTCGTAACTATACTCAAAGGGCAAAAAATTTGCATATCCTTCTTGAATTCTGTATCCCAAAAAGTCCATAAGAAAGGTAAAAAAACCCACATGTATGAAAATAATTATATCAGTTCTTTTTATAGTGGTAAAGAATTGGAAATTGAGGGAATATCCATCAATTGGGGAATGACTGAACAAATTGTCATATATGAATGCAAAATCATGAGCAATTGGACTTCAGAAAAGTCTGGAAAGACCTGCATGAACTGATGCTGAGTGAAGTGAGAAGAACCAGAAGAACATTGTATACCCTAATAGCAACACTGTATGATGATCAAATATGACAGTCTTACTTTTTTCAGCAGAACAATAATCAAAGACAGTTCTAAAGAATTTGTTATGGAAAATACCATCCACATCCAGAGAAGGAATTATGGAGTCTGAATGCATATCAAAGCATACAGTTTTCAATTTTTAAAATTTTTATTTTTTTCCTCTCATGGTTCTTTTTCCTTCTTGTTATGATTTTTCTTTCATAATATGATTAATATGGGAATATGTTTAGCAGAGTTATACATATTAAACTAGATTACTCTCAATCTAGGGGAAGGGGGAGGGAAGGGAAAGAGGGAGAAAAATGTGAAAACTTACCAAAAAGTAATGTTGAAAACTATCTTTACATGAAGTTGGAAAAATAAATTTTAAAATCTTCTTAAGTCCACAGATTCTGATACAATTTTTATTTTTAGCCTTTGTATTTGTTAATAGTTGCATTCATAATGGAAAATGTGAATATATATATATATATATATATATATGAGAGAGAGAGAGAATATAGTAATATTCATATATAGTTCAATTAGCAACCTAAGACTTGTGATTCTATTCTCAAGCTTTAAATTGATAACAACTGACACTTAATATAGCTCTTCCATCTCTGACTACTGGCTTTCCTGGCTTCCTTCAAGTCTCAACAAAAATCTCATCTTTTATAGGAAGTCTTTCCCAACCCCTATTAATTCTAGTGCCTTTCTTTTCTTAATTATTTCCTATTTATCTTGTATATAGCTGGTACATAATTTTTTATTTGCTTTTTAACTTTCCCCATTAGACTGTGGGTTCCTTGAGGGTGGGATTGTCATTTACTTCTTTTTGTATCCCCAGTGCTAAGTAGAGTACCTAGCAAGTAAGAGGCACTTAATAAATGTTTATAGACTAATTTTAAAAAGAAGAAATGTAACACAGGAAGGGAACTTAGAGGTTAACTAGCCCCCACACCCTTACAGATAAGAAAGCTGAGGACAATGAACACGAAGTTATTTGCCCAAGGTCACATAATTTGGTGGATTTTTATAGGTGGGAAGAACAAGTGCTATCTTTCCCCTTATTTCTAGATCTTTGCATTCAGGATTATAGGAATCTTAATTGGCTGATGAGTAGAACCTGAACTCAGGTCCTATGACTCCAGGTCCAGTGTTCCTTTCATTATCTCATTTGATTCTCACAATTTTCAAACAAGTTTTAAGAAACAAATTACAGCCCAAACAAAAGATTGTTATATCTATCATGAGTTCTGATCACATGTAACTTTACAGTTCACCTTTATATATAACATTTTAGTAAAGAAATTATTTGTATTAAATAACATATATACATACATACATGTCTGTATACATACATATACATATATGTGGAAAGAGTGAGGGAGATAGTGAAACAGAAAGAAGAAAACAGACATAGGGAGACAGAGATTGAGAGACTGACTGAGAAAAAGACATACTGAGAGACAGAATCTCTTCTATTTTCTTATTACATTTTAAGATTTGTGAGAGACTTCATTGCAGAACCATCCACAAATATTTTATTTGTATAGTATTTCCTGCAAGGCTAGGTAAACAACATGCTACTACATGTGCATTAAGTTATAAGGTCGTTCTCATATATGGCCAGCCACAATTTATCTTTATCAACCCATTAATATGTCCTCACCAACTATAATCCAAAGTAAAGATTCAGAACTAGGAAACCAGAGATTGTATTCCATAAGCAGGACCCATAATGATACAAAAATTGGCCCATTAGGAATTGTCCTGGATGCCTTATTATCAACATGGGATGATATTGGTCTTCCTTCTGGGAAGAATTAGAAAAGCACTATCAAGGGTAGAAGCAAAACAGTCATGTCTTAATCAGAGGTAAAGATCCTCAAGACCCATACAGATAGATGCTCATTGTTTTCTCTCTGGGCTGAGATGATATCAGTATTGTCACTGCATAGAAACTGCAGAGAGAGGGACTGATCACCCCCATTAACCTTGATGAAAGCTGAGCATTGTCATTGCTCTTTTTCCAAGTAGTATAACAGCTTCTAACTAACCTGAAACAGCTTGCCACATCATTAGTACAGATATTAATAGTATTATTAGCCCCAACATTTTACAGGGTAGGAAATCAGTTTAGAGAGGTAGAGTTACTTGTCCAAGGTCACATAGTAAGCATTGATTGATTGACTGATTGATTTATGTTAGTCCTTCATTTTTGAAGAAGTCCGTAACATCAAGAATCTGATGCCTTAAAAAGGCAAGTGAAATGGATTAGAGTGAGGGGAGCTATGCTAAGTCACCAGCCTCATGTTCTCTTCTGGAGCCATCTGGGTCCACTGGCCAGATAAGAATCAGAACAACTGGAGATGGTCCTGGATGATTGGGGTCAAGTGACTTGCCCAGGTCAGTTAGTGTCAGATGTCTATGGCTGGATTTGAATTCAGGTCCTACCTCCAGGACCAGTGATCTATATATGTGCACCATCTAGCTGCTCCTACAATAAGTATTAGAGGTGGAATTTAAACCCAGTTCTCCTGATTTTAAGGTTGGTATTCTTTCCCTAAACCATATCACCCTTTAAATTTAAGAAGAAAAAAAAAAAGAAAAATTTTGAAGGAAATTCAAAACTTTTCTTGGTTTTATCTGAAAGGGTTTTTTTGGTTGTTATTGCTATTGCTGGTTCCCCCCACCCACCCCGCTCCCATCAATGTTTACATGTTAGTTCTTTCTTCCTAGCTGAAAGCTCAGTCCATGATTCTGGGCTTCCTATAATGTACTTTGGTGAGAGCATTCATCTACTTAATAACATCTATAGTCTATCTCAGCAAAGGAGGAAAGTGTTGTCTGAACAACAACACAACTAAAGCAAATAGAAGTAAACTAAAACTTCACTATCCTTCCTCATCCAGAGGCTCTCACGTGAAAAATGCTGGCATTTCAAGTCGTGAAATTTAGAACCATGGAGAAACAAATACTAGTTTTCTAATGAAACCAGAATAGCACATACTGTGAAAGTTGTTAGTCTCTCTGCTTCTGAAATCAAACAGTTGTTCACATTCAAGGAGCTGCTTGCAGTATGTTATTTCTTGTCTTTCAAAATATAATAGAAGAAGTAAAAGCAAAGTAATAACCAATTCCTCACAATGCACACTATTATTTGAACATGAGCCAGTTTAAAGGTTGAAATCAATATTAGCAGACTGTGGGGCAAAAATAATGGATGTTTTAAATTTCAATTTATTTTTAATATGTAAGTAAATGTAGCCAATGTAATGATATACATTTTCTCAAAGTTTTACAATTATCTTTTCAAAAAGTTTTTTATGCAAATGAAAATTAGAAATGTTTGAAAATTCTTATATATTTACATTTAACACACACACACACACACATATATTATAATAAGTCTAATGTTTTGAGAGGAAAAAAAATCAAGACTCGGAATGGAGCATACCCTTGTTTTTAGTTGTTAATGTCCCAGCAATTATTTGCCAATAATCCCCTCCACTTCTTCTCTTAAAAAAAAAAAAGTTAAATAAAAACATGTACTGCATATGTATATATGAGAGTTCATGGAACTTTCTATCCTTATGGCCTGCCAGTCTTAGGAGAAAAGAACAACATGTATTTAAGCCTGGTGCTCTAGAACTAATATTGATTCCTAAATTTGATCTGAAATCTATTGTCTTTGAATGTTGATTTTATTTATATTTATATTTTTGTAGTTGTCACATATATCATATATTGTCTTTTGGTTCTGGATTCTTCACAAGTTTATAGGAGGCTTCTCATGTTTCTCTGAATGTTTCATACTTAACATTCTTAATAGCAGAAATGACCTTCCACTCCATTTATATACCACAATTTATTTTTACTTTTTGTATTTTAAAATATTCATTCCATATTTATTGATTTATGTATTTATCATCTCCCTTGTTAGAATGTAAGATACTTCCAAATAGGGAATGTTTCATTTTTTATTTTTGTCCCAAGTTCCTGGCACATAATAGGATGGGGGGAGAAATCTTTATTTTATACAGTTTTTACTTTTCTTGCAAAATATACAATAAATTCAACACGTAATTTTCAAAGCTTATCTACCTGTCTGTGATTCTGTTAATTAATTCTAATTTACTCTTCATATAACTTGTTAGTACAAAATAATTTGCATGTTGTCTCCCCCATTAGCCTGTGAGCTCCTTAAAACAAGTACTGTCTTTTGCCTTTCTTGGTATATACTTAGTGTTGGCATAAAGCAAATTATATTAATTATTAAAATAAAATCTTTATTGAATAATATTCTGACCTTTTCATTCTGTTCTGTGCATTTTTAACAAATGCTTAAATGAACCTTTCTGTTTTTCTCTCCTCTCCTTTCTATACTTTTCCTACCTCTTACTCAAATGTAAGTGTGATTCTTCCCTTCTCCACTTTCATCTTGTGAACCCTATGTCCTAGAAATGTTAATTCACAAATGAAAAGATATGGCTTTTTTCAAAAGACAGCTAGATCCAAAACGAGAGAATCTGAGTCAAATCTAGGTTGTACTATTCATTCTATTTGCCCCCTATAGACATCAACTTCCATACCCCCCACCCTGCTAAATATGGAGTTTGGACATTTAAACTCAATGGGTCATTCCCTCTCCAAGTTTACACTATTTACTCCTTTCCACATTTCCATTCCTTTCAAACCTTAGAATGATTCCTATTTTGTCCCTTAATGACATTGTTCATAAATATTCTTGGTTCTCTTAATGATACCCAAAAGCATGGGATCAGATTAGGGACTATTTCATTGATAGTGAACACTTTCCAAAAGAAAGCACGCTCTATCAAAGTTGGCTTCTTCTCTACAACTCAGAATTTTAGTGAATTGGTTGGGAATACACAAGGTTAAATGACTTGTCCAGGGTCAATATGTGTGGGAAACAAGACTTGAGCCCAAAGAATTCATGCTTCTTAATTTCATTTCATTTGTGACACTCAAGTAATATTAATTCAGTTCTTTCATTCTCCCTTCTCATCTTTAGGTTGCTTGGGTTTGACCACCTCCCCCAACCTTAATGGCATCATCCATTAATAGTTTTCTCAATAGCTCTCAAGAAAAGCAAGATTTCAAAAATATTAATAATCATGCCTATCCTTGAGGCATTTAAACATTAATTCAGTTTGTTTGGTCTTTTATAAACACTTACCAGAAGCAGGACCTTAAGTAAGTCACTCAATCTCATAGAACTTCAGTCTCATATTTAAAGAAAGGGGGTGGGTTCTATTATTCTAAGGACATTTCCAAGTCTAAATCTATACTAAGTGTGCTAGGTTCTGAAGATGCAAGACAAAAAGCAAGACAGACCCTGACATGAAGGTGATTATTCTCCCACTGGCTTATTCTTTTTTTTTTTAGGTTTGGTTTTTTTTTGCAAGGCAAATGGGGCTAAGTGGCTTGCCCAAGGCCACACAGCTAGGTAATTATTAAGTGTCTGAGACCGGATTTGAACCCAGATACTCCTGACTCCAGGACTGGTGCTTTATCTACTGCACCACCTAGCTGCCCCCAACCACTGTCTTATTCTTGATGGCTCCTGACTTCTTTCATGTTCCAGTTTAAATTTCACTTTCTGAAACAAGTCTTTTCCCTTCCCCCTCAATATTAGTGTCTTCCCACTGTTGATTATCTCTAATTTATCCTGTATATATATTTTTGTATGTTGGTTTTTTATATTTTGTCTCCTTTCATTATATTATAAGCTCCCAGAGTCAAAGGACTGGGGTTTTGTTTTTGTTTTTGCCTTTCTTTGTATAACCAAAGCTTAGCACAGCAGAGAATGAGTTGTTTTTAATACTCTATCATCTACCTATCTCTGTCTATCTGATCACAACATTTCTGGATGACTTGAACTTTCTGGCAACAAGCAGTGGATTTTAAATCTGTCGTTTATCCTAATTTTTTCAATATTTCTAGGAAATTTTAATATGTTCATGTTGTATTTTCTTTGAAGACAATTCTCAAAGTGTTTCATCACATTTTATACTGAAGTTCAGTTACTTTGGCTTGTAGAGATTTTTTTTTTTAAATTCCAATCTTGTCATTTTATTTTGTTCTGACATCTACTATGTCTCAGAATTTTTGAAGTCTAAATGAACTGATCTTTTTTCAAATAATTCATTATATTAGAAAATCTCCATTACTTGCCATAAATTATCTATTTTTCTCTTTTGTGAATTCTTGTTAAAAAGTTTTCATTTCTATTTTAATTTCTTCCCTTAATTAATTTCTCAACATTCTAACATTTATTCAATCAGTAGTTTGAAGGATAGGTTCTTCTTGTAGTATTATGCCTCTCTATTATGCTTTTGGCTTTATTTTATTTTATTCCCTAGTATTTATTCACAATATTGGACCCTTTGTGTATGTATTCATTCATTCTTTTTTATGGGGGTTTTTCAGTGATATTATTATAAGTATTATTAATTATTATAATTATTATATATTATATAAATTATTAATTATTATAATTAATTCCTATCCTTTATTTTTGACATTGCTCTTGTTTTACTTTCTTTGGCATATTTCTTGCTCTTTCAATTTGATAAAAAAAAAGGAGCTAGTTTATACGTTTCTTTTAGCTAGAGATAGAATCTTAAGTCTGCCATCAGTTATACACTCATCATCACATCTCCTAACTAAACACAGTTGGAGAATGGAATTTATCTAGAACTGATTCTCCTTCACAGCACCACTAACCCCATTTACAATCATTGCTACAATCACCTTCAATCATATCCTATCTTTAAATATCCCCAATGCTACCCAGTGCCCTCACCCTATAAAAACCCAAAAGAAGTACTTCATATGTAAAATCTTTTCTTTCTCTCTCAATTCTGTAAACATTTTCTTTTCCTATGACCCATTTTTTCTGGACCTCCTCTTTACTAATAAATAAATTCTTGTTCATAATTTAATGTTGTCCCTTCCTAGGTTCCACAGTTGTTTTTAAAATAGGTTTGAAGACACAATATTAAAGGGTCCAATAGTTGAATGTACTACCATGCAAAGTAGTAATACACATACTATCACTAGAGATCTTCAAGTAGAGGTCAGATGTCTGCTTGTGAAAGACATCACAGTAGTATCTTGCTGAGATATGAGTTACATTTATCCCTATGATCATGTCCAGTTTTGAGATTATCTGACTCAAATAGAATGAATTTCCAGCAATGTCATCTGCCCATGCTTGTCATGTTATTTTGTAGAGATGAATGACTATTCAAACTATGTGAAAGATGGTGATCTCCAAAGGAGAAGTCATGTGCTCAAAGAACTTTTCCTCACCATGTCTTCATAACCATAATGGTCCCAGTGTTTTATACCTTGCACAAAGTAACTCATAGAACAGGTACTTTAAAATATTTGTTGAAGTAAAATGAATTGAAGGAAAAACCTCTTCAAAGTAAAAGTTGTGGCCCAATCTCCTTGGGGCAGAACTGACCCACATAGGCAAGCAATTAATAAGTAGGAAAGAAGATTTCATTCTCATGATAATAACCAATCATGGGGCTTGTTGCAAACACAATCATACTTACCCTTATTTCTTCACATTTCCCCATTCCATTCCCGTCTTCTATTCTGCAAACTCCCATCTTTCTTTCTGAGCTAACACTGATCCTTCAGGATAGATAGATCCTAAGCCAACTGAGATACCTACAGCAGCAACTATATAGATGCCACCAGAAAAATCCACATCTCCTTCTCCTCCTCTCCCTCCAGCTGTGCCTATCCCTCCTTCCCTAGATTACATCAAGAATGTGGCAGGGAGGGTAAAATCTGTGCTCCATGTAGTGTTATAATGTTCCTCCTTATCATAAAGCAAAATGAGACTCTTTGTAACTTCTCCCTACTCTACTGACTCCCAATTCTGACCTCTGTAATTAAACATCATGTCTACTTCCTCTCGCACATAATAAACATTTTCATGATCTCAGGTCCCTATGAGTCTCTCTTTCTTCAATGGATCCTGCACCCAAGCAAGAACAATGAGAAGGAAAACATCATGGTTCAGGTTAGGAAATAGTACTACCTCTTATCTATATCATGCCTTAAGGCATATTGATCCTCACAACATTTTTTTTTGCAAGGCAATGGGGTTAAGTGGCTTGCCCTAGGCCACACAGCTAGGTAATTAGAAAGTGTCTGAGGCTGGATTAGAACTCAGGTCCTCCTGACTCAAGGACCTGTGCTCTATCCACTGTGCCACCTAGCCACCCCTATAACAACAATTTTTGACAGGAACTATTATTTTCATTTTACAGACAAACAAACTGAATCTCAGAGAGATTAATTATTTGCATTACATAACTCGTAAGCATCTGATGTCGGATTCAAACTCAGGTCTTACTAAGTCCAAGTTCAGTCCTTGAATTACTAGATCACACTGCCTACCACAAAGAACTACAATGAGAAGACATTTTTAGGGATTTCGGTAAAAGATAAACAATCTGATGCAACGGAAAGCACGCTTGACTTCCAGGAAGGAGACTTGGCTCAGTGCTAGCTATAAGAACACTGGCTAGTCATTTACTTTACCCCTTTGAGTCTGTTTGCTCCTTTATAAAATGGAGAACAAAAAAACCTGCATTACCCTAACTCACAGGATTATTAGAAACAAAATTCCTGGTAAACCTAAGGCTATAGAGTACAAACATAAGTTGTCATTATTAATATTATACTGTTATACTCTTTGGTCTAGACTTTCCATTTTGTATGGAAATCCAGCTGTCTGGGTCTCTGAGAGGCTGCATCACTTAGTCTTGGCCAACAAGTCGGAAGTGCTTAACAAGATCTTCCTGGCTCTGAGGACAGCTCTCTCTAATCTGGTATATCAGCTGCTTTTACAGCAAAAGGGAATTCAGACACTCTAAGAATAACATTACAAGTAAACCTAAATAAAGTTGCATGTAAATAAAGGGGAAAACTTGCTGGAAGAAAAGCAGAACTAAAAGAACACTGACATCATCAAGGCTGCAAAACAAATGGCAAACACAAATATATCCTTGCCTTGCTAGAGTTAATATACTTTGTTTTCCTTTTTTAAAAAATCAATAGGTTAAAAAATAGAAGAGCAAGGATGCTATAATCAAACACTCTAATTTTTTTTCTTAACTGTTTATGGGGCAAAAAAAAAGGAAATTCAGGAATCTAATGAAATTAAATCATGATCTTAACTGAAAACCCCTGGATTCTTTCCTTTCGTGAAAAGCTGGGGAATAATAATTCTGTAGTTCTTCTGGGGATGGTATAAAATGTGCTAAATCCACACCTCTGATTAGAAATGAGCTGTCATCTCTCTCCACATACACATCTAATTAATAATTCTCCAACTAATTAAGTACAACATGAAAGTTCTTTTGACAAATGGGTTAAAAAGTTGATTTATTCAAAAGAAACAATTCAGCATTCTTAGCCTCAAAGTTTTTTCTCTCATACCCTAGCCTACACAAAAATGCATTATTCTAATATTGCTATGAAACCACTGAATCTTCATTTAGATCCAGATTCACAAATGCAAAATGCACGTACAATTAAAGCAGATGTAAAAAAAAAAAAAGTATAAGCCTTACTAATCTGTGACCTTGGGGTACAATGTAGAGAATTCCTGAATGAGAAGGGCCCTCTCACTTTGCTGGGCAATAACAAGCTGCAATGACTTTTATAAGGTCATTTAGGTAATAATAACAACAACAACAACAACAACAACTAACATAGCTCTCTAAGTTCTCTCTGCAGAGTACTTTTTTAAATTACATACAATTATTTCATTTGTTTTTCACAGCAACCCCCGATTTCTGATTCCTTATTCAGTGCTCATACCAGTACACCACATAAGTGATTAGTTAGGTCCTATAGCTCCAACCCTAGTCCTCTGTCACTTTAAAACTCAGTTTAACAATCAGTTTGAAAGTCAGTGTGTTCTATAGGACTCCTTGTTGGTTAGTGATATAGACTGAGACCAAGAATTCAAGGAATCAAACTGGGGACTAA
The DNA here is from genome assembly GCF_037893015.1 of Macrotis lagotis. Taxonomy (NCBI): domain Eukaryota; kingdom Metazoa; phylum Chordata; class Mammalia; order Peramelemorphia; family Peramelidae; genus Macrotis; species Macrotis lagotis. Next base: position 123,025,344 of record NC_133666.1, on the reverse strand, counting down.
CCAAGGGGGAGAATACTTACTGCCCCAGAATTCTAGTTAGGCAACACTGTCCCTGCATGAAAGATATAGTTTGCCAGGAACACTCATGACTTGTGGGACCCTGAATATCTTTGGTCTGGAGAATCCCCAGAAAACTGGATTGCTTCCTCAAGGCTCTTACAAGAAAAATATTCAAACCGAGTTCAGTCTGTGAGCCCCCAAATGGGCCAATTAGCTTCATGGAGTTTTTTTTATTCTTATGTTCCAGATCTCTTAGTTAGCCTTTTTTAATTACTTAAGCATACTGAACATCTATTAACTTTTTGGTGAGTTATTTAATTAATGTCAAACATTAATCTTTTAGACTTTGAGATTTCAACAACGATATTATCTTTAGAACGATTAGAAAAAAAGTTGATTAGGTAAGAGATGGTGTTGGAAAGTCAACATACAAAGGATAATGGAAATCACTAGTTCTCTGATCTTCACAACTCAGTAAAGGAATGGAAAAAATAGTAGATCCTAATTAATCTACTTATGGGCATCCACATTCAGGTCATAAAGAAGAAAAAGCAAGGAAAAAGAAAAAGACAAAGACAAAATTTTAAAGGCATATGGAATATGGAATATAAATTCAATGGATTTATTTTTCTTCTTCCTTACAAGAGATTTAAAGGGATTTCCAACCACCAAACATCATGAAAGTCCTATATAATATAATATATGTAGTTGTTGGGGCAGCTAGGTAACAAAGTAGATAGAGCACCAGCCCTGGAGTCAGGAGGACCCGAGTTCAAATATGACTTCATATACTTAATAATTATCTAGCTGTGTGACCTTGGGCAAGTCACTTAATCCCATTGCCTTGCAAAAACTAAAAAAAAACCTATATTGTCGTTCAGTCATTTTTCAATCATGCCTGACTTTTCTTGACCCCATTTGGGATTTTACTGGCAGACATACTGAAATGGTTTTACTTCCTTCTCTAGCTCATTTTATAGGTGAAGACACAAATGGCAAATCTGAGGCAAATAAGGTTAAGTGACTTGTCAAGGATCAGACAGCTAATAAGTGTCTGAGGCTAGATTTGAACTCAGGAAGTTGAGTCTTCCTGACTTCAGACCCAGCATTCAATCCACTGTAGCTGCCTCTTTGAATCTAATATAGAGGTAGTATTTTCTATGCTAATTAATTATTAGGTTCTACCCTCCATTTTCTAATAAATGCATTAATAGCTTTTGTTTTAATATCGCCTTCTATTAACCTACCCAGAGCACCATCTCTTGTTTTTTTTTGTTTTTTTGTTTTTTTGTTTTAGGTTTTTGCAAGGCAAACGGGGTTAAGTGGCTTGCCCAAGGCCACACAGCTAGGTCATTATTAAGTGTCTGAGACCGGATTTGAACCCAGGTACTCCTGACTCCAAGGCCGGTGCTTTATCTACTACACCACCTAGCCGCCCCACCATCTCTTGTTAAAAAAAAATTTTAAGGGAGGGAAAAAATTAGTTCAGCAATAATTAACCAAGTATGTTAGCATATGCAAAGTTCCACACTCAAGTCATCCACTTCAGCAAAGAAGGTAGGAAGCTGTGCTAAGTGTTGGATACACAAAGAAAGGCAAAACCAGTACCTGTCTTCAAGGAGTTTACATTCTAATGGGAGAGCCAACATGTGAACAAACAGATCTATGCAAGCTATATACAGAGTAGATGGAAGGTAATTCAGAGGAGAAGGAACCAGCAATGACTCCATTTTCAGAAAAAGATCTCCTCTATATTCTTTATGTTGATAATTTTTTATACTATATACAGTATAGTTCTTTTTTATTATTATTTTTGGGGATTTTTTGCAAGGCAAATAGAGTTAAATGACTTGCCTAAGGTCACACAGCTAGGTAATTAAGTGTCTGAGGTCACATTTGAACTCAGGTCCTCCTGACTCCTAGATGCCCCTACAATGTAGTTCTTGCAGTATATTCATGAATCATATTTTGTTTCACCTTTCCCCAGTGAATAGATAGTTGTTTCTTATTCTTTGCTACTACAGAAGGTTCTATGATAAATGTGTTTTTAATTCATGGTTTTTCTGCCTTTAATGACCTTAGGGTTCATTCCTAGTAATAGGATATCTACATCAAAGAGTAATGGATATTTTTGCTATTTTCTTAGCCTAATCCCAAATTGCTTTAGAGAATGAGAATCCTTTATTTTAATTTTCTCCTCATTAAAGACTACTAATCCTTAGATACAGTGAAGTGTGATATAATATACGTCACACTACTGAAAAGATTTTAAAGGAACAGATATCATTCATATTATATAAAAAATAAGAAGATAAAATATAGTATATTACGACAACAAATAGTTTAGTATCTGGATAGAAGAAACAAGCACATGTCTAAGTTCATGATGTACAAATGTCTAGCAATAAATATCTAGAATATACTTACAATGCTAATTATAAAATTACAATGAAACATTCACTCAAAATAGTTTTTCACATACTATGATATTTCTGTTAATGCATTTGGTTAAAATATACTTTACAATCAGTTTAAATGGTTTCATGCCAGACATGTTAGGATACTGGGTTTCTAGAAGCAAAAGCAATTTGATGCTTTTAAGTAATCTCTGAAAGTCTAGAAGAACAGAAAGGTTAAACAACTGGTTGGTGTAAGGTCACCATTATGGATAACTGAAAATTACTTGTATCAGACAACAAGAGGAGTGTACTATACTAGGAAAAGGACATTAAAAATTCAAAACCTCTACCAGAAGTAAAAGGAATACAGTGATGACTCTTCACCATTATATCTGAACAATTTTCCAAGTCTTTGCAAAAGTGCCTTGATATAACTGCTTTTTAAACCACATTTTATATAGGAGTGATGGGAAGAGAATGTACAAACCAGGGAATTATCCTGCTCAGTAACTAAAGGATAAAGGCTCACACAATAGATTGACATTCAAAGTCATATTTGGGTCCCCAAACCATACCTCCAACAATGGCTCCTACAGTTCCCCTACAGAAATTTTCTAGTCCAGAAAAACTGACCAATTAATTGTGCCCTCCTCTCCTATCTCACTGTGTTTATATGATTCTGCTCATATCACTTTACTTTCCTGTAAATAAGTCTGCTATTGGGATCACCTACCTTTTTCATTTATCTAAATTCTCTTGTTTCAAAAGTCTTCCTGTGATATTACTTGTTCAGTGAAATTTTCCTAACTACCCCAACTCCCAGGGAGTAATCCCTCCTAGACCTAATCTATAATTGTGCTGGTACAGGAAATCCTCTACCCATAAAGATGGGTACTTGCTTTGCAACTTAGTTAAGTGACTTTCTCAGGGTCACATAGTCAATATGTTCCAGTTTAAGTGACTTAAACCCAGGGTTCTCAGGCCAACTTTCTGTATGGTTACAGTATGGTTCTTCTGAATTCTTAAAGCATTATCATTATCATTAAAGCATTATCTAGATCATTCACTTAACATTGTTGTGTAGTTTAATTGACTTTGGACCTGTAGACCTTCATTCAATTCCCACTTCTAACAGGAATTAGCCATGTGACTGCCAATCATTTCACTTATCAGAACCTCAGATTCCTCTGTAAAAGAGGAATATTTATCCATGCACAAGTCACTTCACATGCCTAAGCTGCAATTTCATCTCTTGTAAAATGGGGATAGGCCAGCTAGGTGGCACAGTGAAGAGACAGCACCAGCCCTGGAGAACCTGAGTTCAAATCTGACCTCAGACACTTAATAATTGCCTATATAGTCACGCTTCAATATGTTTCTTCCCAAACATAATGTAAATTCTTCAAGGTCAGGGAACATACCTTATATTTTTCTTTATCCCTATTAACACAGGATACCTTGAACAAAGGATGAACCCAATAAATCTTCACTGTATGGTATTATGGAATGAGTGCTGAATTTGGAACCCAGAGACCTATACTTGATCCCCCCCATTTTGCTATTTATTTGTTTATTTTTTCACTTTGCTATTTCTTATCTTTAGGATAAGTCATTGGCATCTTGATCCTAAGATAAGGGAGTTGGACTAGATGACCTTAAAGGTTTCTTCCTTCTATTCAAAACCTAATCTATGTTGCTGTGATTCACTGGTTAGATTTAGAACTAGAATTCATGACTATTTGATTTTCCTATGCCATCTCTGTAGTATGTATGATCACACCCGCTAAAACATAAAATCCCTCTGTGATGGGACAGTCAAATATGTCCAAATCCACTTCTATTCAAGGAGGCTTTCTTTATAATGGTTTACACCATACTTGATCTGTGAACTGGTCTCTTAAACATCTTTCAGACTTAAGCAGAATTTTACTACTTCTCTAAAAAAAAGATCAGAATAACAACTAGCAAATTCATATCAATTGAAAAATTGAGAATATTTAACTCTAAAAAAATAACCTGGGAGTAGAAAAATATTATATTTATTTTAGCATATATAACCTGTTTTAACTTTTTATTGTAAGTTTAGAGGTACTTTAAATTAAATAAAAATGTATTTCAGAAAGAAGTCAGAATTACTTTTTGAGATTTCTTTTACAAAGAATCACATCTATTACCAGGGATCTCTGGAGGTCTGGGTGTTATTAATAGTAACCTCTGTTTATAGAATTTATTTAAAAGTTTTATCATGTGCTTTCTGAGTCACAAAAACTCAACATCAAACCAAATATGGTAACTACATATTAGTCTTACCAGATAGCCTCTCCAGAATGACTGGATGATGAGGGTTGCTTTATCTTCTGATAGAAGGAGAGATAGAGGAATTGATGCCCTAGGACTAAAAAAATATTAAAATGGTTATGTTTCCATTTATCCCTCATTCTCTGAAATACCTTTGACAGCATAATTACCATTCTCATTAAATATCCTTATCTATTTCTTAGAGACTAACAATTCCATTTATGAAAATTATTGTGCTTATGTTTTATGTGGAATTTTTGTGACGTTTTAAAATCAATATAGTATTATAGAGCTGAAAATACACTTTTTCTGTTAGAGAATCCTTAAAGCAAAAATCCTGTTTCCTTACTCTGCCAACTATTATTTACATAATACTATATAGACAAAATTCCAGAATCAAATGAAACTGACTTTTCTAGACAATCTGAAACCAGGATTCTGAACTCATTCTAAATTTCTAATGAAGAAAAATTAATTAAGTAGACACTCTCTTCTTTGCCAATGCAAAAATAGAACTGTCTATATATAATAGTTTGGATGTTTTCTGGATGAAGAGATTTAAATTCTTACATATTTATAAGTTGATACATTTACATATATTAAAAAGCAATAAAGTATCTCACATGCTCTGTTAGTTATAGTGTTAACTAACAGGGGAGTATTTATTTTAGCTGCTATATCACTCAGTAGCCATAAAATATTTTTAAATCATAGTTTTCTCTTGAGTTTTGATATAAAAGACTTACAGAAACATTCATCATTGAAATGCTACTCTATATCTGACTCAATAAAGTATTAAATCAAAATCTGTAATATTAAATTTCATTCAAGAATACAAGGACACAATATATAAAGATTAAGACTTTTTGATGTGAAGAGAGAGAAATAATTGATTCAAATTACCAAAAGTAAATTGCATTCAGATGGGATCTGCTGCAACAGACTCAAAAACAAGTGATTTCATTGCATCTAAGCCTTTGACCAAAAATGAAACAAAACAAAAACCCATCTAAAGTGGTCAATGAGATTGACAAATCTTGAGCTATATACATATTTTGAGCAGGTGACTTTTCCCTTGATTTTGAAATTTTTTTTAAGAATTAAAAGAATATGTAATATTGCATATTCAATTTGGTCCATTCTAGACTCAAAGAAATCAAAAAACAAGAATGATCTAAGAGGTTATTTGGTCCATTTCCAGTCAGTGGTGTATTGTGTGTGTGTGTGTGTGTGTGTGTGTGTGTGTGTGTGTGTGTTTTGTGTATGTGTGTATGCTCACACATTTGTGTTAATAATTCTTGTTTTCTATGATTAGGCAAATCATTTTAAAATGACTGAGTGATGGGGTTTCTCTTGCTTCTTTTAGAAAAGTGCTCCACATTTAAAATAATCTGCTCTAATTCTTTCCTCTTCCTTTCCCACTTCCACCCACTTACAAAGAGGGCCAATCATTACAAACAAGAAGGTACACTCTCCAAACCATTATGGGGAGAGAGAGAAGTTAAGAGGGTGGAAAGAGTAAATCTTAGAGGTAAAACAGAAACGAATTATTAAAAACTTATTTCCTCAGTTAAATATTGCTATCCACTAGTAACCACTATTCATTATTTTTCTCCACTTCTGTGAAGACATATCAGTTTGGTGGAAGTGGCATGAAATCCTTCTTTAGCAATAGCAAAAAGAACAAAAAGAATGTCTTAGTTTTTACTCTTGTCTCCTTTTTTTACTTTCCCACATTAAGAACATAACCATGGCAATGTAGCTTGGGTTTCTCTCAAATATGGGCCCCTAAACACTAAGATAAAGGCACACTTCAAAACTATGTCCTAGGGTGGCTAGGTGGCATAGTGGATAAAGCACTGGCCTTAGAGTCAGGAGTACCTGGGTTCAAATCTGGTCTCAGACACGTAATCATTATCTATCTGTGTGGCCTTGGGCAAGCCACTTAACCCTATTTGCCTTGCAAAAACCTAAAAAAACCCAAAACAACAAAAAAAAAACCCTATGTCCTCTACCCCTAATTTGAGGCTGCTGTTTCCATTTTTCTTTTGCCACTTAATTTAATTTAAAGATAAAAAAGTAAAATCCCATCTATACACCTAGGGCAGAAGTAGGGAAAATTTTTTCTAAGAGGTATTTAAAAATCATTTGAGGGCTATGTTTGCTCAAATATTTGATTAATTCACCCCTAAAAAATCTTACTTGATTTATTGAATTTCATGTCCTTCCTGTGGTTGCCTTGGCAATGGCTGGAGGTTGCCTGGATCCAACATAGGGGAACACAGTTTACCACAATGTGAAGGAAAATATGTTAGGCTGCACAACACATCCTCCTAGTGCTGGTCCCCAGTGGAATGTCTGGCTTCTCTGTAAAACTGCCATTTCTAGCTCCTCTGTCCAGTTCGTCAGCCCCACTAAAAATCGGTGGGTTCTTCCCTAATTGCAGTTGCTACAAGTCTCTTCTCAAGGTAATCTCAATGGCTCTTTTTGTGAGTTTAGCTCATACCCTCAAGACTATTTCAATTCTTTGAAGTCACATCCACAGCTATACTCAGCATAGTGAATGACCTTTCAAGAGTCAAATGTGGTATAGTGGGAGGACTGTTGGATTGGGAATCAAGGAACCTCAGTTCAAGTCCCGTTCTACCACTTAGTGCTGTGTGACATAACAAAAACAAAAACAAGCCAACATTCTTCTATGCCTCAAAGTCAGGATCTCCCTTCCATGATTTCCCCTTTTTTTGTCATTCCCTTAGACTTAAAAACTGAGAGTCATCCTTGACTTTGTCTTGTCTCTCCAAATCCAATGGGTCCTCTAGTTTTGCATGCTGTCATGGGAAAATTACTGGATTTGGAGTTAAAGTACTTAGGTTCAAATCTTGTTTCTCTTAGGCAACCAGTATCTATCAATGCCTATTATGTACAAGCATAAAGTAAGATGATACAAAGGTATATGGCAGCCCTTGCTCTCAAGGTACTCATAGTCTAATGGGGGAGATAATTTGGAGGATAAATTTGATCCACAAATAATATAATGTTGGGTAAATCATTTAACCTCCCTGAGCACCAATTTCCTCACCTATAAATGACGGAATCAGATAAGATGTTCTCCAAGGTCCCTTTCATCTCTAAATCTATGACTCTGGGACATATAGAAGGCAAAATTTGAAGCCAGCACTTCTCTGCCTTCACATCCTGCATCTATTTCATTCACCATTCTGCCTCTCAAAAAGGGGAAAAATCCTTAAGTGTTATCCCTATGAAACCATTTATTATTAACTCTGCTGAATATATTAGCTAGTCTATAAATCAGGAAAAAGTTCAAGAATGAACAATTGGTGTGAAATAAAGAGAATTTGTTGCTGCTCTTTTTTTTCTTCTGAGACTTCTAGTTTTCCTGTTTAAAATGTTTTTGATATCTGATCTTTCACAGAGGGCAGAAGTATTATTACTTTATGTGATTAGAAGGAGAATAGGAACTTCTCATTTTATAACCCATTACTCACATTAGCCAAAAGACTTTCACTAGTAATAAAACACTGAAGTCTTTTGCTTCATAAGATAAAGCAAAATGAGATTTCCAAGAGACTTAATTGGTAATGCAAGGCTACCACTATTGACAACACTGCTTTCATGGTTAAATAATGGAGAGCTGTCTAGTTTATGAACTAAGAATAAATATGGAAAGGCCAAAGTAAATCAGGCAAAATAGAAAGGACTCAATCTTCAGTAAAGTAGTCACTAACAATTATCCATCATTCTAGCAGGCCAGCTTGAAGGAGTAGAAATCATGCCAGTTCTGGTTTTTTCCTTTGGAATATTTGCAACTGGCTTCAGATCAAATAAAAACAGAGTATGAGTCACACAGCCCATTCACAATGAAAGAGATGGGGGGGACAGAAGACCGTGAATATATCACAATCAAGGCAGAAGGCAGCTATAACTCTAGTTGAAAAATTATAACTGACAATTCCAAGCCAAAAATACTAGCATGGTCATACCATTTCACAATACTGCTGAGTATGTTTCCACAAAAACTATTTTAGTGGCATCAATCCAAATTTTTTTAATAGTTTTGCATCATAAAACCATTTCCAAATGTAAATAAAACAGGCACTGACTAGAAAAAATCAATCATATCAAAAAGATGGGCTTTGATTTTTGAATGAAAGCATTACTGGGCTTTCTGGTCTTGACTGATTTTTAATTTATTGAAATTTATTGGCACCTGTGCTGATGCTTAGTAAATGTTAGATCCAATGGCCAATAATATTCAGAGGAAAATGCCACAGTGCAAGTAAATTGTATTGGAAAAGAAGCAGAGAAATTAAATTAAATCTTCTCTAGATCAAGGAAAGGATTTCAATTCAAAATCTTATTGAAGAGAATAAAATAAGAAAAAAACTTCCATGATCCTGATTCTTTGCAACTTTATTAAGTTTTTGTTAAAATTTTGTTACAGTTAAGTAGTTGAGATTGTTTCCATTCAACTTCCAGTCAAAATGAAGGTGAAAATAATTAACTAGAAAAAGATGTCTTCTACCACACTTAAAATCAACAATTAATCAAATTCCTTCAAGCTTTTATAATTTTATTTTTACAATTATACTTTGAATATTTACAATTAAAATGAGTAATTTTCATCTATCATTTATTATTCACTAATAAAAAGGCTCCAAAACCATTGCACTCATTCATGACTTGTTTCTCAGTATGGTACCTCTGAGGTTTTCTATTGTTACATTGCATTCTGAACAACAAACATTTTGTTGTAGGTATAGTAGGGCCTATCCAAATTTGACTTTCCAGATATTCTAATAACTAATCATTAAGATACTGTTACAAAGGTCTTTGAACTCCAACTTTGGAACTCCATGTAATTCTAGCAGTGAGAAACAAGTAGCTATTAGAAATCTAAGTTATGAAGAAGGGATCTTCCCTTTTCCTTTCACTAATCTCCACCCTTAGAGATAGTCAAGCAGCTATTACCCCAGCAGCAAGCTGAATCATTCTCCTACACAGAGAACATAGTACCATTTTATCAAACCTGTAATTGGAAATAATTTCTGTATAGAGATAATAGTGTTTAGAAAATAATGCACTGCACATCATAAGATCTCTCCACAGCTTTCAGGTAGTAGTCTTTACAAGACATACTCTGGATACCTTGACAGTTTGAATAAAAAGGTATGTAGGCAGAGCCATAAAGGAGAAGAGCAACTGAGGTTTTGCTGAATTTAGAAGACATCAAATTTAGAGGTCACTGGCAACACTAGCATTGCTTCAGAAGCTTAATTGGCAGGAATAATTAATTCAGATAAAAAGCTAATATAGTGGGCTAGAGTGAACTCCTTTACCTGCCACATCTTCCTTTCCCCCCATCCTCTCCAGCAAGTTGACATCCTAGGGACTCTGTTTCCCACTTAACCCCCTGCTTTCAATTGAGCTTATATTCCAGGCTGCTTGCCCTGGGAGTAATAACTCTTAATTATAGCTCAGTCCATAAATTTTAGAACATTTCCCTTTCTTGTAACTGGTTAGCATAACATTTTAACTTAGGAAAACATTGGTAGAATATTGTTTCTATGACTTCATCTAGTGAAAAAAAAGCAAGAAATTGTAAAATCTTTTGAGAAAATTACCATCTTTTGTGATTCAGAGGCTAATCACAATTAATATGGAGAGGCTTTTAATCACATGCAAAAGTTTTAAAAATGCTGTACTGAAATTTACCATGTTAAAAGGTTCTCATAACATGTAAAATGTTGTTTCCTGAAAATCTTTTTTGTTTTTATAAAGATACCACTATTGACCCAATATAATAGAAAATGTTTCTTAGTGAGTCAAGTACATTGTATAATTACATTATTATTTTCCTTCCATAATTCACCTCCTTCCTACTTCTCTAGCTCTTTCCAAGACACCACTATCCTTTTTTATCTCTCAGCTTTACAATCCTACCCTGAATTCCCCTGGTAGAATGTAAGCTACTTGAGGGTAGATACTCTTTTTCCCTTTTATCTTTACATTATCTATACTAGCTACAGTGTATACATAATGCACTAGTACATCATCTGTACTGGACCCTGGGTGGTGACCAATAAACACTTGAGAATAACTGTGGGGTAGACCACAGCATGCAGAATGGAATGAACTAGTCAGTCAAAAGTCTCAAAACTTTTTTGGTATTTTTTATCTCATTTTTAAAGTTTGCATTTTAGTTTTTGCATTTAGTTTTTATTTTTATTATTTTATTTTAATTTTAAATTTTGGGTTTTTTTTTTAGTTTTTGCAAGGCAAAAGGGGTTAAGTGGCCTGCCTAAGGTCACACAGCTAGGTAATTATTAAGTTTCTGAAGTCAAATTTGAACTCAGGTACTCCTGACTCCAGGGCCGGTGCTCTATCCACTGTGCCACCTAGCCACCCCTGGTTTTTATTTTTTTTTAAAATAACTTTAATGGCACAGCAGACAGATCCCTGGCCCTGAGGCCCAGAGACCCCGAGCCCATATACCACCCCTTAGGCCCAGCATCCACCCTACCCTATGGTCTTGGACAGGCCATCCAATCCCAGCGTCTTGCAAGAAGTAAAAAAGAAAATGTGTTATATCTGACCACTCTCCCCCACGGTCTATTCTCCTCCATCATTCACATCCCCCTCCCTTCCCCCTTCCCTCTGTTCCCCTTCTCTCCTTGTTACCTTACATGTCTACACACCATTGAGTATATATAAATATCTGCTGTTTCCTCTCCTAGCCACCTCTGATGGGAGTGAAGATTCCCTCATTCCCCTTTGCCTTCCCCCACCTCCATATCTCCAGGGCCGGCGCTCTGTCCACTGTTACACCTGGCTGCACTTATTATTATTATTATTATTATTAATTTTAATCTTATTTTATTTTCTCTTTCCTTTACTTTATCGCTCATGTATCTATATTTTTTGGGGGGGAGGGGGTATTATGTTTACTCTTAAACAAGAATATTTTAGTAATGTATAAAAAGCTTCATTTGTACAAAAATAAGAATAAATAGATGAACAAAAAATAAATTTAGTTAAATTTAATGATTTTTAGTTTGATAAAATAAACAAAATAATGTCATCATTGGGTATCCCATAAACATTTGCTTTAAAAACCAACAAAGTCCCTGAGGGTACATTTATGTGTGCCTATGCTAAACAACTGTTTTCAGAGGTTCCTTAAGCTAGAAACACCAGTAAAAGAAAATACACTGTGAAATGTATATAACAGGACCACCCACATCAAGTTTCTCATGTGAGTGAGAATAAAGAGAAACTTTGCATTGCTGTATATTCTAATTCTCAAAATAATTTTTCTTCGGTTTTAAACTCAACCTTCTATCTTCCCTCAAACCCTCTCCCATGCCTAGAATGTTCTCCTTCTTCATACTGGTCTTTTCAAAATTCAAAATTCATACTCTTGAGAGCAGCTACCATCTCCTTTCTGAAGCTTTTCCAAATTCCCTTATCTGTACAAATGTTGTGACTTTCTAGAATTATAAAAGCTACTTCTCAGAAGAATATGAGCTACTTTTGTCATATCCAATGACTAGCTCCCAGAAGGCATTTATTAAATGTTTGTTCAATTGAACTGAATTTTTAAAGGGAGATCATATTAAGACAACATTCAGTTTCCTGAGTCATTCTAACATCTAAAAAATACAGATAGAAATTCACACATACACAACTAGATTAATGTTCTAAATTTTTTTCATCAACATTATATGCCAGACTTATGTCTTACCCTGAAACTGTTTAAATATGGATTTTAGAGGAAAGAATATCTTTAATATATAATATATCATTTATCATACTGGGAGTCCAAGATTTTTTTCTGTTGCTATAAAACAACAGAAAGATATTGTCACAGTGATGGGCTTGACCTAATGTACAGAAGTGTTGTTTTAATTTTTGCCTCTGTATTTTGCTGAGTAATGCAAAAGTATTGTCTTACAGGTTTTTGTCTTGTAGCAGAGGACTTGGCTGGAATGTGATCTTTTCTTCTTCTAAAGCCAGTTTTTGCTTCATTGAAGTTCTTCCTTTTAACAATGTCTTTCATGAATCTCATCCCTTGGGATATGAGATTTAGAAAGTCAACAGTAGACCTCTGAACTTTGTGCCTTTTTTTTCTGCAAGTGAATCTGAACAAATCTCAAGTCTATTGGTTTTGACCCATAAGAAAAACTAAATTTTATACAATCTAAAGATTACAGGCATGATTTTAAAACTTTTAACTGGTTGATCCCATCTGGAGTTCAAAATAAAATTGAAACTGGGTTGTGCAATTAGGAGCAGAGCATATAGAAGATGCTAAATAATTCTTTAGATTTAAGAAATACCTTTCAATTCATGACTACGTATAAGAAATAGAACATTAGGGAGTAGAAAATATTATTTAAAGGGAAATAAGTGACTAAAGAAAATTGTATTTCTTTTTTTTTAATTTATTTTTTATTCTCATTTTGTACAAATGTTTTTGTACATTAATAAAATATTCTTATTTACAAGTAAACAAAATACCCCTCCTCCCCCATGAATATAGATAGACTTGCTTGGGCGAAAAAAGTAAAGGGGAGAGAAAAATATTAAAATAAAAAAATAATAGTAATAATTGTAGGTATGGCCAGGTGGCGCAATGGACGAAGCACCAGCCCTGGAGCCACGAGCACCCAAGTCCATATCCAGCCTCGTAAACCCAACAATCACCCAGCCGCGTGACCTACAAACCACCTGATCCCCACTGCCCTGCAAAAACCAAAAAAAAGAAAGAAAAAAAGACCCAAAATAAAATAAAATAGTAATAATAGTAGGGGTGGCTGGGTGGCAGACAGAGCATTGGCCCTTGATCCAGGAGCACCTGGGTCCAAATCTGGCCCCAGACACCCAAAGATCACCCTGCTATGTGGCCCCAGGGGGGCCATCCAACCCCACTTGCCCTGTACCCTCCCCCAAATAATAATAACAAAAAATGCGCTTCAGTCTTTGTTCCAACACCAACAACTCTGGCATGGGTGGATCTCATTCTTTATGGTAAGTCCATCGCAAAACTTATTTCCATATTTTTCCACCGTTGCCATTGCTGATCGCAACTCCCTCCTTTCTTATTTCTCCACTTCCACGTACTCCATTTTCTCTCTCCTTTCACTCTGACTCTGCTGTAGGGTCGCTGAGTGGCACAGCAGACAGATCCCTGGTCCTGGGGCCAAGAAGCCCTGAGCCCCCATACCACCCCTTAGGCCCAGAATCCACCTGGCCCTGTGGTCCTGGGCAGGCCTTCCAATCCCAGCCCCTTGCAAGAAGTAAGAAAGAAAATGTGTTATATCTGGCCACTCTCCCCCAATGGTCCATCCTCTCCTCCTTTATTCACATCCCCACCCCTTCCCCCTGCTCCCTGCTCCTTCTTACTCCAGATGTCTATACCCCATTGAGTATATATGCTGTTTCCTCTCTTAGCCATCTCTGATGAGAGCAAAGGCTCCCTCATTCCCCCTTGCATCCCCCCTTCCATATCATTGCAATAGCTCATTGTAATAAAAAAAATCTTATTATGTGAAATATCTTGGACTATTCCCCCTCTCATTTTTCTTTCTCCCATTCCATTTCCCTTTTTTTCTATTGACTCCATTTTCACACCATATTTTATCTACGAATTCAGCTTTCTCCTGTGCTTCAACTATAAAAGCTCTCTCTACCTGCTCTATTAACTGAGAAGGTTCATATGAGTATTATCAGTGTCATTTTTCTATGCAGGAATACATGCAGTTCATCCTCATTAAGTCCCTCATATTTCCCCCCCTCTCCTCTAATCTCCATGCTTCACCTGAGTCCTGTATCTGAAGATCAAACCTGTTCAGCTCTGGCCATTCCAACAGGAACATTTGAAATTCCCCTGGTTCATTGAAAGTCCATCTTTTTCCCTGCAAGAGGACATTCAGCTTTGCTGGGTAGTTCATTCTTGGCTGCATTCTAAGCTCTTTTGCCTTCCAGTATATTATATTCCAAGCCCTACGAGCTTCCAATGTAGTTGCTGCTAAGTCCTGTGTGATGCTGACTGCAGCTCCACGATATTTGAATTGTGTCCTTCTGGCTGCTTGTAATATTTTCTCTTTGACTTGGGAGTTCTGGAACTTGGCTACAATATTCCTAGGGGTTGGTTTTTTGGGATCTCTTTCTCTGGGGGAATCTGTGGATTCTCTCCATTTCTATTTTGCCCTCTGCTTCTAGAATATCAGGGCAATTTTCCTGTAGTAATTCTTTGAAAATGATGTCAAGGCTCTTTTCCTGATCATGACTTTCAGGTATTCCAATAATTTTTAAATTATCTTTCCTAAGTCTGTTTTCCATATCAGTTGTTTTTTCAATGAGATATTTCACATTTTCTTCTAATTTTTCATTTTTTTGGTTTTGAAGTATTGATTCCTGATTTCTGGTAAATTCATCAATCTCCCTGAATTCTATTCTTTGTCTGAAGGATTTGTTCTCCTCAGAGAGTTTTCTTATCTCTTTTTCCATCTGGCCAATTTTGCTTTTTAAGGCATTCTTCTCCTCAATAACTTTTTGAACTGTTTTATCCATTTGACCTAAGCTGGTTTTTAGTACGCTATTTTCTTCAGCATTTTTTTGGATTTCCTTGACTAAGCTGCTGACTTCATTTTCATGTGTTTCCTGCATCTCTCTCCTTTCTTTTCCCAGTTTTTCTTCCAACTCCCTCATTTGATTTTCAAAGTCTTTTTTGAGCTGTGTCATAGCCTGAGCCCCATTTCTGTTTTTCTTGGAGTCTTTAGATGCAGGAGCTTGTGCTTCCTCATCTTCAGACTGAGTATTTTGATCCTTCTTGGGCTCATTTGCAAAATATTTCTCAATAGTCTTCCTTTTGTTTCTTTGCTTGCTCATTTTCCCGGCCTGGGCCTGGTTTGGGGGTGCTTCCTGAGCTTTTCGGACACTCCCACAAGGGTCTCAGTGTGTGATGCTCTGTCCTCCCTCCTGGTCTGTGAATGACCATAAGCGCCCCCCTCTACCAGGGGGCTGAGGTGGGGGGCCCCTGCTGTTCTATGGGGGGGCCTAGACTGGGATCAGGATCTGAATGTGGTCAGAGCCCCAGAGTCCTGTTCCAGGGGCAGAGGACAGAGCTCTGCACTCTCTCTTCACTCCCCTCCCTCAGCTCAGTGGGCTCATGCCCTGGGGGCTCCTGCTTACGGCTCCGCCTGCTTCTGTTTCCTGGATCAGGGCTGGGGAAAGACCATGCTGTTAGCTGTGTGCCCTGAGGGCTGGGCTTCACATGCTCGCTCTGACAGAGGTCCCCCGCTGTTCCCCCACTTTGTGCCTGGTGTTCCTCGGGGTGCAGCTCAGGAGACTCCCTCGCTGCTATGAGCTGAGACTCCCAGCACCCTGGGGCTGCCTCCGGGAGACTGAAGTTCTTTGGCTCTGGCAGGCCACCCCTCTGGCAGGCCACCTCTCCGATCCTGGGGAGCAGAGCCTTTCTGCTCTTTTCTGGGTTACCTTGAGTAGGAGAACTGCCTCACTGGGTCCCTTTGTGGGTTCTGTCTCTCGAAAGTTTAGTTAGAGTCCTTAGCTGATGAATTTTATCATAGAGCTCCTAAGACTGAATCCCTTCTTGTCGCCATCTTGGCTCCACCCTGCATTTCTTTATTTTATATCTGAAGACACTGAAGGGTTCAGGGTGGTTTGCTGTGTGGTTCCCAGTGGTTCCCAAAAGAACTCTCAACCTTTCTTATGAAACAATACCTTCTCCAATGATAAAGTAGTCATTTGCATTTGAAAAACTCTATCAATATTTTTTCTTTCTGGGGGAGAAAATCCTATTTCTTTTCCTTAATACTTTTTTTAAAATGATAAATTATAGGGCGGCTAAGTGGCACAGTGGATAGAGCACTGGCCTTGGAGTCAGAAATACCTGAGTTCAAATCCAGCCTCAGACAATTAATAATTACCTAGCTGTGTGGCCTTGGGCAAGCCACTTAACCCCTTGCCTTGAAAAATCTAAAAAAAAAATGATAAATTATAATCTCCAACATTACATCCAAGAAATTGAACATCCAAAACAGAAAACTGACTCCTCTTCCTAACTTGTCTATTTCTATAGAGGGTATCACAGTCTTTACATTTAGCTAACTATGCACCCCCAAATCCATCCTTGAATCTTCTCATCTCCAGCTATCATATCCAGTTAGTTGCCAAGTCTTGTTAATCTACCTCTATATAATATCATCTTCATTCCCTTTTCTGGATTAACATACCTGCCACCTTAGTTTAGGCCCTAATCACTTCTCATTTGAACTATAATACAACATTCTCCCTGTCTCTTATTTCTTCCCTCTCCAAATCACTCCCCAAATAGCTGGCAAAGAGATATTCTTTTTAAAATAATTTTTAAATGTTATAGTTTTCTGTATGTAACAGACACTAATTAACACAAGCATTTCCTCATACAAAGAAGAATAGAAAGACTGCATAAGAAACTGAGTCTCTATCATAAACAGCTTGCCTCTTTAAAAAAAAGTGATAAATTCTGCATGTTAGATTTAAAGCTATCTTTCTTGCTTGAGTCTTCCTCCAGACCTCTTTCTGTTCTCTTCTGTTTTACAAATGCTTCATTACTATCACTTTTCCTTCTCCTCCTAAAATTTTCCTTCTACATTAAAAAGAAAATAAAAGCCTTTTCTTATATTCAATAAATCCATTTAAGGCAAGAAAATTCACCTAAAAATGTGTATCTTTTTCTGAATCTCATGCCCATCACCTCTATCAGGATGTAAGTAGCATGCTTTGTTATTGGTCCTCTTGAGTTCATGGCATTAATCATAATTCTTAAGTCTTTCAAATTTACTTTTCCTTTCAGTGCAGTAGTAACTGTATAAAATGTTCTCCTAGATCTGGTCACTTTGCTCTGTACCATTTCATACAAGTCTTCCCATGTTTTTCTGAATCCATCCTTTCTCTCATTTCTTCTGGTGCAAAAGTATTCCATTGCATTCATGCTCCATATTTTTTTAATCATTCCCCAACTAATGGGCAACTAATTATTCTGTAATTCTTTGCTACAACAAAAAAGTGTTACTTAAGCATCTTTTACATGAGTCCTTTCTCATTGAATTATATGCCTAGGAGTCAATGAATATAGAATTTGGTATTTTCCAATTGCTTTTCAGAGTGACCAGACCATTCCACAACTCTATCAGCTGAGTATGGTGCAGCTATAGTATTCAAGATAGTATTCAAGAAATTCTAGTGGGATTCTTCTTGCCTTTAGGACAAAATGTTAACTTCTCTTTGGTTTTTAAAGCCTTTTGGAATCTGACTCAAGGCTTACTTTCTCAGCATTCTAACCGACCTGGTCTACCTGCCATTCCCTGTAAAGGACTTTTGATCTACCGTTACCATTAAGTGTCTGAACAGGCTGTCCTTCATGGCTGGCATAAATCTTCCTCACATCTACACCTCAAAGAATCTCTAGCTTCTTTCAAAACTCAGCTCAAGTGCCATTTCTTACATAAGATCTTTCCTGATTCCCCCAGTGGCTATTTCCTGCTCCCCAGAAATGATTTTGTATATATTTTGTACTTAATTTTCTATTAGTATTTTCCTGTCAGTAGACTGTAAGCTCTGTGAGGGTAAGGACTGTTTTTGGTGTCTATATCTCCAATTCTTAGCACAATTCACATATAATAGGCATTTAACAAATGTTTGCTGAATTGAAATTTTAAGCTCTTCTATTTCATGATGGAAATAAAATTAGGGATATTTGTAGAATCAAAATGAGAAACAAAGATTTTTTAATAAACTCCATTTGATATGGTGGCATGCAAAGAAAATCACTCTTCTGGTTTTCCTCCTACCTGGCTAACTGCTTCTTCTAAGTTTCTTTTGTTAGATCTTCCTCAGGATCAGACCCTCTAATCATGGGTATACAACAGAGTTCTGTCCTGGGTCCTCTTTTCTTTTCCTTCTGTATTATTTCACTTTATGATCACATCAGCTCCCATGGATTAAATTACCATCAAATGCTGATGATTCTCAAATCTCAAATATTCTGCCTTAACCTAACCTCTCTTCTGACCTTTAATCTTACATCTCTAATTGCCTTTCAGACTTATCAAACTGGATGTGTAACATATTAAAAATCAAACTCATTCTCTTTCTCCCATGCCCTTTCCACTTCCTAACCCCCCTGTTAGTGTAATGGTATTATTTGGTGTTGTTGTTGTCCTCAATGCTATGTTCCCAGTTCCCCTGATTCACAACCTAGGAAGATCCTGGACTATGTATGTCTCCCCTGTCCCATCTCCAAGCTGTTGCCAAGGCCAATCAATTTCAAATTTGCAACATTTCTCAAATATGCCTTCTTTTCTCATGATCTCCCTACTCCAAGCCATCCTCATTCAACCCCTAAAATGATTTTCCTAAAGAGTGGGTATGACATGTCATAGCCTTTCTCAATAAATATATCACCTCAAAGATCAAATACAAAATCTTGCATGGCTGTCAAAGCTCTTCATATCTTAGTCCCCTCTTACCTTTCCAGTCCTCTTACACCTCATTCCCAGAGATATACTCTTCAGTGACACAACTCATTTTGCTGTTCCACAAACAAGGCACTTATCTCTTGGTTTAGGGCATTTTCTCTGGCTGCCCCCCATGCCTGGAATGTTCTCTTTTCCTCCTCTTTGACTACTAATCTCCCTGGCTTCCTTAAATCACAACTAAAATCTTATATTCTATGAGAAGCCTTTCCTAATGCCTCTTCATTCTAGTGCCTTCCTTCTCTTAATTATTTCCTATTTACTATATGTATATATATATATATATATATATAATAATTTGTTTGTGCATATTTGTTTGCTTGGGGTCTCCCCCATTAGATTGTGAGTTCTTTTGAATGTGGAGATTATCTCTTTTTATATCCACAGTGTTTCCTTAATAAATGTTTTTGACTGACTGTCTGAATACTGACTTAGGAGCCAGGAGAACTAAGGTGTAATCCTGGTTCTGTAATGTGACCTTGGATGTGCTTTGTCAGTTTATAAAATAATGTTTATTTATAAATTTATAAAATAATAAGGTTCATGAGGGCAGAAACTTTTTCATTTTTGTCTATTACCTAGCATAGTACCTACAACATAGTAGGTTCTCTTCTCTCTCTCTAATCTCTCTTTTAGTCTCTCTTTTAGTGACTTCATCAGCATCCATGACTTTAATTATATCATTCTTATGCAGGTGAATCACACATTTATATAACCAAAGCTGGTCTCTCCCTTGAGTTCAATCCCATTTAATCAATTGGTTTTTAGATCAAATTGGATATCCTGAAGATATTCTCAACTTAGCATATCCAAAATTGAACTCATTATCCTTCCTCTCAAAACTTCTGGTCTTCCATACTTCCTTATTTCTGCTGATGGCAGCACCATTCTTCTAGTCTCCCAGCTTCATAGCCTTGGCTAGCTTTTTACCATTCCTACTCCACAACATCTTTTGCATCTGTCTTCCATCTACTCATTTAGCCACCAACTTAGTTTTAGGTTCTCACTAGTCTTACTATCTCCTAACTGGTCTCCCAGCCACAAGTTTCTCCCCACTTCCATCTGCCAACATGTTACCCCTTAAGTATGGATCTGACCATGTCGCTCTTCTCAATAAACACTAGTGACTCCTTATTGTTTGGTTGGCTGGCCTCATCCCATCTTTCCAGTTTCCTTGCAGGTTACTCCCCTTTCCACAATGGTCTTCCCTTGGTTCCTCATAATCAGTGGGCACTCTATTTCCTTTGCATTGAGCAAGTGTGATGTAGGCCTGGAATTTACTGTCTTATTAATTCTGCCTTATATAATTCTTTTCTTCCTTTAAGCAATAACTCAAGTCCAACCTTCCCCATGAGGCCATTTTGTAATCCATCTATGCTAGTGCCCTTTTCTCCCTAAATACCTTATGTTTAAATTTTCCTTAACATTTATTTTATATCTGCTCATAGTTATAGAATGAGAACTCCTTCAGGATAAGAACTGTTTCATTCATTTTTATTTGTATCTCCAGTGTCTGTCACATATGATATGATTAACAGTTATTAAGCCCCTCCTGTCCCCCAAGCAACAGGCTCAACAGTTGGGATGCAAATAAGAAAAAGAAAAGATAATTCCTCTCCTCAAGGAGCTTAGGCTGTAATATACAGAAGGAAATTGAAAGTTGATCATTGATAGAGGAGAGTACCAGAGGGTATCCTACCCAGTGATGGGGTTTGATGAAGATGGTGACAGAACTGAAATCAAGCAGAGCCTTTGGTGGCAAATGAAGAGATGGCTGACAGAAAGGGAGTCTCTGAGGAGGTTTTTGCTCCATCATCTGGCCCTCTAATCAGAGAGGCAGAAACAACTGAGGGCACTGATAAAAAGTGAGTAGTAAAAAAGAAGTAATCTCTATGATGAAGAGTTATGAGGATAATGAGGCACTAATTTTAACCAGATCCAGGAACAGGAAAACAGTGGTCTGTCAACAGACCAGTCAGTATTTGAGGTGTTCTAGTTTGGAAAGACCTGAAAGAGTTTTTACTTAATTGGTTATGTATAACCTTCAAGAACCCAGAGAGAATGCTACACTACTAGAAAGGTTCAGATTAAGTTCTACATTTTAAGAATATTGATAGGGCTGTTTGGGTTGTCCTTAATCCTCAGACTTTTTTTAAAATTTTATTTATTTAAGGCAATGGGATTAAGTGACTTGCCCAAAGTCATATAGGTAATTATTAAGTGTCTGAAGCTGGATTTGAACTCAGGTTCTCCTGACTCCAGGACAGGTGCTCTAGTCACTGCATCACCTTAGCTACCTGCAATCGCCAGACTTCAAGAGATAACTGACTACAAATTATTTTACATATATAAATCTTATAAATACCAATTAATGATCTAACTAAATTAGAAGGGAATTAGTTCCAATAAGTTACTAGGCAAAGGTAGGGAAAAGTGGGGTATGATCAAGGCTCTAATTCAAACTTTTATTAAATTATTAAACTTAATTTAATAATAATAATATCAAGTGCTATTTAGCAACTTTATGCCTTCAATGTCCTTATCTACAAATAAGGAGGGCAGAAAAAGACCAAATATGAAAAATACATCAAAGCAACATACTCAGGACTTGATTAATTCTTAATGACTTATCTTTTATGCCATCTATGATTTACTATATGCAAATATATTGAAAAGATACACCCGGAGAGATAAGGCTCAAAAACAGCTTTGTATTTCATTTCAAAGAATCTTTCTTGTGTAATAAATAAGTGTAGCGCCTCCAGGATCATATATAAATCCTGTTTGGCATTCAAAGCCCTTCGTAATCTAGGACAACCCCCCACCTTACTGGTCTTTGTATTTTCTCCAGGTACTCTTTATTCAATGATAATGACCTCACCATTTTTATCTGGCTGTCCTTCATGTCTGGATTGCTTTCCTTTATCCCTACTTTCTGGTTTCCCTGGTTTCCTTCAAATCCTAGCTATAATTTTTTATTCCACAGGAAATCTTTCTAAATATTTCAATTCTAGTACCTTCCCTCTATTAATTATTCCTATTTATTATGGCTGTACATATTTGTTTTGCTTTTTGACTGTTCCAATGAATTGTGAGTTCCTTAAGAGCAAAGACTGTTTTTTTGTCTTTCCTTGTATCCCAGCGGTTAACATAATGCTGGTAAACAGTAGACATTTTTAATGACTTTTTTATTTTTATTTAAGGCAATGGAGTTAAGTGACTTGCCCAAGGTCACACAGCTAGGCAATTACTAAGTGTCTGAGGTCACATTTGAACTCAGGTACTCCTGACTCCAACTGAGGGCATCCATATCCAGGGAAGGAACTGTGGAGTTTAAATGAAAATCAGAGCTTATTCTCTTCAATTTTTAAAAGTTGTCTTATGTATTATATTATTTTTTTTCTTCCATTTGGATGTGATTCTTCTCTCACAATATGTTCAATATCAATCTGTGTTTAGCATGGTGATAAATACAAAGCCTATATCAGATTACTTTCTATCAGGAGGAGGGGAGAGGGGAGGGAGGGAGAAAAATTGTAAAACTCAAAACCTTGTAAAAAGATGATTGGTGGGGCGGCTAGGTGGCGCAGTAGATAAAGCACTGGCCCTGGAGTCAGGAGTACCTGGGTTCAAATCCCATCTCAGACACTTAATTACCTAGCTGTGTGGCCTTGGGCAAGCCACTTAACCCCATTTGCCTTGCAGAAACCTAAAAAAAAAAGATGATTGGTAAAAACTACCATTGCATGTGGTTGGAAAAACAAATAGATAAAATATTTATATATTTTTTAAAAAATATATCTGATAGTACTTACTGAATCTTTAGCCAATCTGCCACAAATGGAATTGAGAAGAATTCTGTGAATGGCTCATCTATCCTCTTTGGATTCTGACTGATCATTATGTCATAATATTTGGTTGAAATGAAAAAAAAAAATAAACACAAGTATTCATCTTACCAGTCACATTACATATTAACATTTCTGAAATATTATTAGGGAATCTGAATATTCAAAAAGATAAAGAACTTACTTGTATAACCACTCAGTCAGATAATCACAGGCAATAAATTTTGTTTTTTTCCGCTGAAGAGAGAAGAGAGTTTCACATTATGTTCCAATTGTGAGATTGATTGCATGTCTATAAAGTGCAGAGGAAGAGAGGCTAATTGATTGCTTTTTTTAGCTGAAATATGCATGAGAATCTTCTTTGGTTTTGTAAGTACTAGTCGGTAGTAGAGCTTAAATGAAGTATAAAATGTTCAGGATTCACAGAGCGAAGTCTATGTAAAGACATTTCCTGAACAAAATTTTTTTTTAACTGTATGAAGCTTTTTACGAGCAACTATGGTCAATTCTTTTTTCCAAAAGCTGTTTTTATTTATTTTAAAAATCAGGAACTTATTAACAACATATAGGGAGCATTCAATTAAATTAAATATCTATTTAGTTTGCTATTTTTTTCAATTATCAAGTACTTATTTTTTCTTTTTCCCTCTTCTTTCTTCACTAAGAGAAAAAAATAAAAACAATATCCTTGATACAAATATGCATGATCAAGTCAAATTCTCAAAATAGTTATTTCTAAAAATGTATGTCTTATTCTGCACCATGAGTCCATCACCTCTCCCTCAAGAGGTTAAGTAAAATCTTTATCATTAGTCCTAGAGAACCATAGTTGATCATGATTTGATCAGAGATCTTAAGTTTTTTAAATTAGTATGTTTTTACAAGATTGTTGCTAAATAATAAACTGTTCTGCATCCACTTCACTCTGCATCAGTTCATACAAGTCTTCCCAGGTTTCTTCAAAACAATTTCTTTCATCATTTCTGACAATAACATTTATAAGCCATAATTTGTTCAGACATTCCCCAAATGATGGGCACTTACCTTAATTAGTACTTTTTTCTCTCTACAAAAAGTGCTGCTCTAAATCTTTTTTTAAAATACATAAAGGACCTTTTTTCTTTCTTTGATCTCTTTGGATACAGAACTATCAGTAATATACCATTCATAATGTAATAATGGAATATTCTACCATCCTCCTTCATTGTTTTACAAATAACTTTGTATTCAAAGTCATTGTTGCTATTTCTTTCCACTTAGCAAGGAGATGAAATGTATGCTGTCTAAAGTAGATGGCTTCTAGATTTATTTTGCCTCCTCATTCTGTTACTTTATATTGGTTAAAATTTTGCAGGAAATGGGCGGCTAGGTGACACAGTGGAAAAAGCACCAGGCCTGGAGTCAGGAGTACCTGAGTTCAAATTCGGCCTCAGACACTTAATAATTACCTAGCTGTGTGGCCTTTGGCAAGCTACTTCACCCCTGGTTGCCTTGCAAAAAACAATCTAAAAAATAAATTTGCAGGAAATGAAGTCAGGTTTTCTTTGTTTTTTTGTCTTTTTTTCAATTCTTAATTTTTGGCATTGATAAATTATTTAAATAAGACAGGTTGAAGCTTTTTACAATTATTTATTTTGTCTGTTTCTCATCTTTATTCTTCTAACTTGGTATTGATTTTGTCTGGCTTGGCAAATAGTTGATTTTGATGTGACTCCCATATTAGTAACTAAAAATTCTTAAGTATAGGAAGATGCTGGCAATATATATTGTGTATAAAGAAAACACTGAATTTGCAGAGCTGTACAGGAGAGTCAGAGAATTTGGTTTTAAATTCAGATTCTATCACTTAATACTTATGTAACTTAGGCAACAAATTTCATTTCTCTGAACCTCCATTTAGTTATCTATAATCTGAGGAGTTGGGCTAAATGACTTTTGAGGTCTCTTCTAGCTACAGATCTTTGATCCTATGAAGTTGGGTTTTTTAAATAATATTTTATTTTTCCCAAATATGTGTGAAGACAATTTTTAACATTCATTTAAAAACTTTTTGAGTTCCAAATTCTCTTCCTCCCCTCAGCCTTCCCCAAGAGGTAAACAATTTGATACAGGTTATACATGTACAATCATACAAAACATAGTTCCACATTTCATATCATGATGTAGAAGAAAATACAGACCAAAAAAAATCCCACAAAAAATTAAGTGAAAAATAGTATGCTTCAATCTGCATTCAGACTCCATCTGTTCTTTTTCTGGAAGTAGATAGCATTTTTCATCATGAGTCTTTTGAAACTGTCTTAAATCATTGTATCACTGAGAATAGCTAAGTCATTCACATTTCAGCATCAAATAATATTGTCATTTTCTGTGTACATTTCATTCACTTTCCATCATGCATGTAAGTCTTTCCAGGTTTTTCAGAAATCATCCTGCTTGTCTTTTCTTTTAGCACAAATAGTATTCCATTACAATCATATACCACAACTTGTTCATCCATTCCCCAACTGATTGGCATCCCCTCAGTTTCTAATTTTTTACCTCCACAAAAAGAGCTGCTATATATATTTTTGTGCAGATAGGCCCTTTCCCATTTTGAAAATCTCTTTGGGTTAAAGATCGAATAGTGGTATTGCTGGGTCAAAGATTATGTTCAGTTTTATAGCCCATTGGCTATAAAATATATATAAATATATAATATATATAAAATATAATATATATAAATAAAATATACAGAATGATATGATCCTATGATCTTTTATCAAATAAATGGAATTAATTATTTTCTCATTTTTATTAAGATTTTTATTAAAATTATTTACACCTGTAACAAATGTACCCTTGAAAATATGAAGCAGATATTGGTAGTCTTTCACAAATGATATTCTATAGTTGATCACCGCTTTAGAATCTTGCAGTGGACAAAAAGATAAAGAAAATACAAATTATCACTGCAGTTTTCCTGGGTTTTTTTAAGTATTTGATTTGATAAAGCAAATTGAATCTTAAAAGCTCCTTTCTGTCAAGGAGAATCTCCTTAATGTATGTGGACTTTGGAGACTAGTTATCTGCTGGAGAGAAAGAGAAAATTACAGCCAGAAAAAGCAATTGTGCTATTGCTGTCACAGTGGTTCAGAGCTGGAATGCCTGCCAAGACAAGCAGAAAAGATAGGCATCACTGTTTCCTATTACCCAAGCATGGGCAGCATGGGAAGCATGAAAGACATAGCAGCCTATAAAGCAAGAGAAGAAAGAAATGTCCAAACAGAATATGTAGCTAGGAAAGAAAATAAATATAGTATACTGAATCTCATTCTTTATCTCCCTTCTTTGTACCTTTCCCTTTTCCAATGCTAGCTCTTTCAAGGGAAAGATGAACCTGTTTTTTTTACAATCTTTGCCTTTTTAAAGAGTTTGATGACTATTTTATCAATTTTTTCAAAATACTGGTTTCTCTAAGACAACATTCATTAAAGCATTAAAGGCTGTTGCTGATGCAATGGATAAAGTTCTGGACTTGGAGTCAGGAAGACCTGATTTCAAATTCAACCTATGATACTTAGACTTAGAAGCTGGACCCTAGACAAGTCACTTAAATGCTGTGTTGCAGTTTCCTCAGTTGTAGAGAAGGATGTTGCAAGGATCAAATGAGACATTTATATAGTGCTTAGCACAGTGACTGACACATAGTAGGCATTTAGTAAATGTTTGTTCCCCTGCCTTTCTGATTTGTGGATATCCCTGGAAGATGAAATATAAATAAGAGAGAAGTCAATGAAGTATATAAACATAGAGAGAGAAAGAGATTGATAGATTCCAATCCTGCTGAAAGGCATTCCTTAGCACAAAATTGGAACTTAGAAGAAAAGTTTCAATCACTTGCTATTCTTTTTGACCAACTATTGCATGTAAAAATCTTACCACAAATGGGGCAAAATATAAATACTAAAAACATCATTTGCTGACCACAACAAAATAAAAATGATAATAAAATATGAGCATTTGAATAAAGTATTCAATGAAGATAAAATATTATTATTCTAAAGAATATGTGGATCACAGAATAAATCATAAAACAATAGATAAGTTCATCAAGGAAACCGCAACAATGAAACAATGTATCAAACTTTTAGGATACCACCTTAGGAATGCAGTCCTATTTTTGCATTCTGAAGAGGTAGACTTTTTGCAGTTTTTTTTAACAAGGCATTGGGGT
This sequence comes from Macrotis lagotis, assembly GCF_037893015.1. Taxonomy (NCBI): domain Eukaryota; kingdom Metazoa; phylum Chordata; class Mammalia; order Peramelemorphia; family Peramelidae; genus Macrotis; species Macrotis lagotis. Next base: position 122,998,025 of record NC_133666.1, on the reverse strand, counting down.
TAAGTGACCAGCCCAAGGTCACAGAGCTAAGTAATGACTGCATTTCCTCATGTAGATGATGCACCATTTTTTTTGAAAAATTTGGGGTCTAAAAACTGGGAGCATCTTATATAGTGGATGGAAATTTTTTTACTTGCATTTTCTGCTTTTTTGCACTTCTAATCTTTGTGCTTATTGTTTTGCATTTGTTACCTGCATATTAGGTTACATTTTGTCATATTCTGCCCAGAATTGGCTCAGAAAAGATTTTTGTATAGTGCTGTTCAAAGTTCAAAGTGATCCAGTTTGCAAAAGTGAATGGAAATCATGCTGCTGAATGTCAATTTGGTCCTCCTCCAACTGAGAAAATAATTCAAGACTGGCTATGGGAAGAGAAACCCTACTGAAAATGCCACAGCAGAAGAAGGTCATGAGAGGCAAGTTAGCAAAATGGTCTAATTTAGAGAGGAAATTGAAGAGATGGATTGAAGAGCAAATAGCCATTGGAATTCCTTTGTCCACAAAGATGGTTTAGCAGGAGGCAAGAAGAATTGCTGATGAAAAAGAAGAGACTGATTTCAAAGGAGGACACAATTGATGAAATGAAAATGGAATGGATTAAGCATAATAAAATATGGGCACACACCAGACTTGCCCAGGGAGGGAGAGCTTGGGGCCAACCACAGACCAGAGTATAGGCAGGAGAGCAGTCAGAGCTTCTCCTAGGACAGTGATTCATCATTAAACACAGATGAGGACAAGCTAATGTATGGGAGTTTTAACAGTGATGAGGAGTAGTATGAATTTTATCATGAATAAAACTAGAATTTAATAACTTTATGTAATACTTTTTTTTTCAAATTTCGGGCCCCCAAATTAAGGTGGGGAAGTATAGTAAGTGTCTGAGGCTGGATTTGAGCTCAGGTCCTCTTGACTCCAGAACCGGTGGCTCTATTCACTGTGCCACCAAGCTACCCCGATTAGTCCTTAGGAGAAAATATATTATTTATAACAGAAAGGGGGAAAGGGCTCCTACCAAACTCTTAAAGTATGAGAAAGCTATGATTCTAATATCTATAGCAGGGAAAATAAAATAGAGAGAAAAACTATAGGTTAATATCTTCAGTGAATATTATGACTCAATAAAGCTGAATAAAATTTTAGTGATATAGTTCAAATAATATACACTATAAGTTGGATTTATATCAGTAATGTAGGGTTGGTTCAATAGTAGAAAACCTATTAGTAAAATAGACCATTTTAATAATTAAAGCAATAAAATTACAAGATTATATCAAAAAATGCAGAAAATTTTGACAAAAATACAATGTCGATTATAATTTTTAAAATTAAAACATTTCTTATTATGATAAACAGAATTTATCTGGATCAATGAAGATCCTGATATCCATTGAAGAAATACTAGAGGAGCAGCTAGATGGCACAGTGAATAGAATACCAGCCCTGGAGTCAGGAAGACCTGAGTTCAAATTTATCCTCAGACACTTAATAATTACCTAGCTGTGTGACCTTGGGCAAGTCACTGCCTTGCAAAAACTAAAAGAAAAAAATAAATACTAGAATTCTTTTCAGAAATACTAGAAGTAATGGAAGAATTCCATTGTTAATATTATTATTTAATATATTTCTGAGAATATTAACTTTAGCAATAAGAAAACATAGGTAAGAAGGAAACTCTAAGTTTCCATCTTGCACTCATCAGATTGACAAAGGTGACAGAAAAACCAATCAATAAAAATCTATTAAGCATCAGGGACTATGCTAAGTGCTGAAAAGGAAAATGACAAATTTTGGAGGGGTTTTATATATATATATATATGTATATTTATATACATATATATATATATATATACACACTAATACAACATTGGTATTTAAATTGGTAAAACTTCTCTGGAAAACAATTTGGAACTGTATAATGTATATCCTTTGGCCCAGAAATATCAATGTTATGCATATACACTAAGGGGATAAAAGAAAAGAAGGAAAGGACCTATATGTAGAAAAATATTTCCAGTAAGTCTTTCTAGGAGGGGAAAAGTATAGCAAGGAACCAGAAAATTATGGAGGGGTTCCATCAATTGGAAAATTTTGAGAAAATTGTTATACAAATATAATGGAATACTATGGCAATATAAGAAATGATCAAAGGAATAGATTATTTGAAACCTGAGAAGACTTGTATTAAATGATTCATTTTATCAAGAAAAAGAATCAGATTAAGAAAAGCAGAACCCAAACAATTTATACAATGACAACAATTTTCTAAAGGAAAACAACTATGAAAGAATTAAAAGCTCTGATTAATTTTATAACTAACCATGACTCTCTTTGACTCAGCAATACCATTAGTAGGTTTATATCCCAAAGAGATCATAATAAAATGGGAAAGGAACCACACATACAAAAATATGTATAGGTGTTACAGTGGATAGAGCACCAGCCCTGCAGTCAGAAGGACCTGAGTTCCAATTCAAGCTCAGACACTTAATACTTACTTAGTTGTATGACCTTGGGCACTTAACCTCATTGCCTTATAAAATATATATATAGCAGCCTTGGCAAAGAATTGGAAATTGAGAGGATGTCCATCAATTGGAGAATGGCTGAACAATATGAATATGGTGATAGAGCATAATTGTTCATGAGCAGCCAGACTTCAGAAAAGTTTGGAAAGATTTGCATGAGCTGATGATGAGTGAAGTGAGCAGAACCAGAAGAACATTGTACACATTAATAGCAATATTGTGAGATGATCAATTTTAAAGGAAGCAGCTCCTCTCAGCAGTTTGGTGATCAAGGACAATCCTGAGACTTTCTAAGGATATGCCATCCGCATCCAGAGGAAAAAAAAAACTTTGGAGTCTAAATACAGGAAAAGCATACTATGTTCACTTTTTAAAACTTTATATTATTTCTTTTTTTCTCAAGTTTCCCCCCCTTAGTTCTAATTCTTCTTCCAGAACATGATTCTACATGTACAACCTGTTTGTTTGCTACCACAGAAGGGAGAGTTGGAAGGGAGGGTAGTAGAAAAATGTGGAACTCAGAAGCTTGCAAAAAGATAACTAACTTTGCATGTAATTGGGAAAAATGTTTGGAATAAAAGAATAGAATAGAATATGCCTTTTTATATAGAAGATTCTAGGTGGCAGGAGCTCAGGACTAGGAGTCAGAAAGAAATGAGGTAAAATGTAGACTTAGCCATTTGCTAGCTATGTGACTCTCAGTAACCAGCAATCTGTTGGTCTTACTGTCCTCATCAGATAAGATAGGAATAATAATAGCATCTACCTCCCAAGGTTTCTATGAAGTCACAATGAGATGATACTTATGAGACATTAAACACAGTGCAACACACACAGTAGGTGTTCAATAAATATTTGTTACATCTAAAATTTAAATTATATATGAGCAATAGGTGAATCTGTTTTTCTTATTGATACATAGATGTTACAAAGATGGTGAGAGGGGATTAGCGATAAGGCCACAAAATAAGAGAAAAGAAAGAAAATATCAATGAAATAGTTTTAAAATAAACATACAAAAGAAAGAAAATTCAAAAGGGAACACAGATAAACAGCAATGACATACTGCTAAATTTAACATACATCTTAAAAACAAGTTAATGTTAATTTTCCTAATTAGCATATTATTCCGTTTGGTAAATAATCACCTTTTTCTTTTTAATGGAAACATTCATATTTGATGGTTTGTCATGTTCATAATTTAAAAAAAATAAAGTAGTATACACTTGCTACTTTCAGTTCACCATCTGCTTTTCAACTCTGCAATCTGATTTCTGACCTAACCATTCTACTGATACTTCCTCTTGAGGATACCAGTGATTTCTTAATTACTAAATCTGATGAGCTCTTCTCAATCTGCATCCTTATTCACCAGTCTTCAGTTTTTGACAGACCTCTCCCTCCTTCCCTTGGGAAATCAACAAATAAAAGTTCCACACCTTATACATGACATCATTTTCACAAGATATATTTTCTATATAACAAAATCTTATCTTCCTTTCTCTTTTGATGGTTCATCATCTGCCTATCAGCCTCTCGATTGGCCAACATTGATTGATCTCAGCCCAAGCCTCACTTAGGTTTGGATTCTGATAGCTCAGAGTGAGGATAAATAGTCAATTGCTTCTATTTTGACCAGAAATCCTGAGATGCTTCCCCTTTCATATAGATTTTATTCTATTTTGACTTCAGAAAAGAGACCATTTTTTGCTTCATTTTTACCTAGCCTTAATCACTAAATGGGCATTGTCTCAGACAAACAGGCCTGGGAAGTTTTCCACAAGTTCTCCCACTGCATTTGGGGCCATCTCCAGTTGTCCTGATCTATGTCTTGCCTCTGGACTCAGATGACTCTCTGGAGGAGAAAGTGAGGTTAGCAACTCTGCACAGCCCTTCCTTACTTAAATCCACCTCCCTAGTGTCATGGTCCTCTTCCACAAAGGATAAACATCATCAATCCCTGATCATGGGCTATGTCTTTAGTCCTTTTCTTTCTTTACATTCTCTCTTATTGATGTTTTGTTCTCCCTTACCCCAGTTTTCAAATCCTTTCAATTCTATCATCTACAGGAAAAGTACCCTAATAGTAATCTCTCTCTCTCTCTGTTTATCTCTGTCTGTCTGTCTGTCTCTATCTGTCATGCATTCTCCACACAGTCACCAACATAATTTTACTAAGGTACAGGCTTGACCATATTACTATCCAGTTCAAAAATCTTTATTTAGGAGCAGCTACCAACTGTTTCTGAGGTAAAATATAAACTTTAACCTGGCATTTAAGAACCTCTGTAATTTGCCTTATTCTTCCTCATAAGCATACTACATTCCAACCAAATAGAACAACTTCCAACTTTCCAAATTCTGTATTATCTTCCCTTTGTATATTCACATAGGCTGTCCTTATGACAATAGCAAGCCTATTCTTCCTCTCCCCCTTTCTGCATCCTTATCTTCCTTCAAATCTTAGTTCAGAGGCAGCTAGGTAGCTCAGTGGATAAAGCATCGGCCCTGGAGTCAGGAGTACCTGGGTTCAAATCCAGTCTCAAACACTTAATAATTACCTAGCTGTGTGGCCTTGGGCAAGCCACTTAACTCCATCTGCCTTGCAAAAACCTAAAAAAAAAAAATCTTAGTTCAGGTGCCACTTTGTTCAGTTGTTTTCCTTTATTCTCTCAACTAAAAGTATTCCTTCCTCCTCAAAGATTCCTAGAGCATTTTGTCTAGCCCCTTCTTTGTCCACATCATTCCCTATCTTATATTGCAATTATATGTGTAGATGTTCATTATATAAACAGATATAATATCCCATGTTTTGGACTCACAATGTTGTCAAAGTACCTTAAACACAGTTAGCACTTAATAAATACTCATTCAATTTAATTGAGTGACCAAAAGCTTTTAAAAGGAAAAAGGAATTGAAATGCCATTTTTAGGACAATAAAATCAAAATGCACTGGGCCATAAAACATTACATTGGATTTCAAGATCAGGAGTCACTTCAAAGTTGCAATATTAATCAAAATAAAAAAATACTTGTACAGTAATAAAAATATGCAATCAGAATCAATGGCTCTGCTATAATTTAAACAAAACAACAATTGTATGTCTAATGAAAGTATCTCTTTCTTCTTACAAAAGAACTGTTCCTGCTGGCATTTATAGCAACATTTTGTTATAAAGATTCATTCTCCATAGGGAGCACAGTGTCTGGTAATCTATTATATGTACTTTAAAAATAGTTAAGCTGTCTTACATATGAGTGTAATGCAGACAGACTTAATCACTTTTGATGCAAAGAAATAAAATGGAAGAACTCATGTTGTCCTTCCTTTCTGGATAAGCATAGACGTGTTATGCATACTTAGGCATGCAGGAACAGTGAGGATATTGTTCAGTTGTTTAGTTTAAAAATTATCTGCTGGGTGGCTGCAGGAAAGAAAGAAAACAAATGAACAGGGAGGAGAGATGAGACAGAAGCAGTAGAGAAGAAAAGCAAAGAAAAAGATATTAAGGCACAGTGAGTTGACTGTTTATATAATTTGGCCAATTATATACCAACCAAGATCAATAAAGTCAAGGAACAGAATCCTGGATGAAATACTTAGAAACAAGAGAATATGAGTCAAGGATGAAAAACAAAGAACTAGAAGCAAAGAAAAATTGGATATTAAAAGAAGGAAAATAGCAACATTAGAATCCAAAAGAACAAATGAAGAAGGGGTGACAATTCAGTCAGCATTTGATATCAAATAGATAGACTTTTCTGCCACATTTGAATAAAGGAGATAAATGAATAAATGACTCAAAAACAGCAATCAAAAAGAACTAGAAACTGACTAATATAAATACATCCTAAAAAAGGGGCAAAAAGTAAAGGTTATAAACTATTCTGAGAAGAAGGAATACCAATATAGAACCAGTTGAAGATAATTAAATGACTGAACCATGGATATCTTCAAAATAAAAACCATAAATGATAAGTTAAATGATTTTCCTAAATATTTATAAGGTAATAGAAATGACCTACACTAGCTTTCATGATCCATTACTTGGTTACAATCATCCTGTGAAAGGTACCACCATTTCCCTCCAAATTTGTTTATGATGTTGTTCTTTTGTATTTAGGAAGAGCAGCCATTTGTTTTTAGTTCCCTTAGTTCAATAATAACAACATTGACATTTTGCCATAAACATAATCAGAAGAGGTTGCAGCTAAATAGAAGAATAGCCCACAATTTCCTCTGAGAGGCAATGAAAGAAGTTGACAGAGAAGATTTTGTTGTATACACCAAAGCTATGAAAAATATTATTCATGGGTTATTTGCTTATCACTCATTAGTGATAAGCATTTGCACAAAGATCAACATGAAAACAACTACAGCTTATTCACCAATATAGGCTGCTGAGGATACAATGAACTCTAAAGGTCCTTTCAGCTCTAAATCAATGATCTTATAAGATCTTCTAAATCAAACCAACATATACATCTACCATTGGATGATGTCAATGAAAAGATGGAAAAATACGAAGTAGTGGAGAAATGTATAGAAAAGTTATGATTCAAGAGGGAAAAAAATTAGAGAAGCCAAAGTCTTGTAAATGTTATAGAACAGATCGCCACAGCTCCTATGTTATGAATATTTTTTTCAAAACAAAAACCAATAAAAAAAGTTTTCATTGGACAGTGAATACCAAATAACAACACAAAGGATGAAACTGACATTTTAACAGACAAAAAAAAAAGATTATTTCATGCATTTTGGAGGTTTTCTTTGAGTTAGTTCTCTATGCCCAATGAAACTACACTCATCAGAACTCAGGTTAGAACTTAAAAAAGATTAACTACTATAATAAGAAAACAATATGGTTTTCAGCTTTAAAAGAGTTAACCCTGAATTATTCAATTTATTGAAATTCAAAAATAGAAAATGGACAACAGAAATACTGACAATATATTTTCATCCAGATGTTAAACTTAGAAATTAATGACCAAAAAAACCAAGAAAATACATTAGTAAGCAAATATTTGACATACTTACAAATGGAGAAAAATGGCTGCTAATGGCAACACCAAGTTAGATTATAAACATATCTGTTAAATCTTTTGAAGAAGGATGATGAACAATTAAGAACAAAATTTCATAAAACAAAGATAAGCAGTGGAGGATAAAACTAGCTTGGCAATATTGTCAACTAAGCAAAGTCATACTATAGGCATTTAAGGAAAATGAAAGTAAGACTAAAAACAGAATAAAAATGTAAATATTTGCAAAGCTATTTTAACAAGCTGTTTTCTGTAACAAAAGCAGTGAAACCACTATACCTGGATCCCTAACATCATAGTTCTTGAGATACTTATAAAAGGGAAAAAAAAGTTGAATTGTAGATATAAAGGAAGTCTATGCTTGAGACAATACAGTATTAAGAGTATTGAGGGACTGATATCAAGCTATCAGAGAAGATACCAGGCATAGGAAAAAATTCAAATTTTACTAAATAACAAAAAAGATGAATGAGAGAATATTAATAACTATTGACTTATATAACTACTTTCCCATATATTAAAAAAATCTTGATGTGGTTCATCTGTACATGAACTGAGGATATATTTGATGAAGATACCAGGAACAAACAGGTTTTCTCAAGAGTTATCTCATAAGGTAGTAACCAATATATAATATAGTGGATAAAGCACTGTCACAGTAGAGGAATCACAACAATCTGAGTTCAAATCTGAACTCAGACACTTACTAGCTGTGTGACCTTCAAAAAAATCAATTAACAATCTATTCTCAGTTTCCTCATCTATAAAATGGGGATAAACATCAACTACTCAGTGCAGTTGCTGATGACAAAATAATATTAAAGCACTTGCAGATCTTAAAGTACTATTATTATTTTATTTAACAGTGGACCACATCTTTGTCATTTCACAACTGCCTGAAAGATGTAGAGAATGTAAGATCCCATTTGTCCTTACTGTTTATTGATTACCAAAAACAAACAATCCAAAAACCTCCATTTGATTTTGTAGAACAAAATGTTACCTTCCCAGTTCTTTTACATCAAAGTTACTCCCATTCATTCTTTAAACTGGACTACCAAAGCCCATGGTGCTTCCAAGAGCAGAGGTCAATTTTCTGGTGGGAAGGGAACATGAGGTCCTAAGTGGAGATAAGCAGAGATAGTATGAAACATAGACGGATGATAGAGGCCTGGCTCTGGGCAATATAAGGAGTAAATTCTCAAATCAGTGAAATAATAGATTCATTTGAATACCATTTGAGCCACTTGGAATTTGTGGTATATGGTAGAAAATGCTACTCTAAACCTATTTTCTACCAACTTGTTTTCTAGTCAATTCAAGACAATTATTTAAATTTATTTTTATTAAAGATATTATTTGAGTTTTACAATTTTCTCCCCAATCTCGCTTCCCTCCCCCACCCCCACCCTCCACGGAAAGCACGCTGTCAGTCTTTACTTTGTTTCCATGTTGTACCTTGATCCAAATTGGGTGTGATGAGAGAGAAATCATATACTTAAAGAAGAGAAGTCTAAGAGGTAACAAGATCAGACAATAAGATATCTGTTTTTTTCCTAAATTAAAGGGAATAGTTCTTGCACTTTGTTCAAACTTCACAGCTCCTTATCTGGATACAGATGGTACTCTCCTTTGCAGACAGCCCAAAATTGTTCCCGATTGTTGTACTGATGGAACAAGCAAGTCCTTCAAGGTTGAGCATCATCCCCATGTTGCTGTTAGGGTGGACAGTTGTTTTTCTGGTTCTGCTCATCTCACTCAGCATCAGTTCATGCAAATCCCTCCAGGCTTCCCTGAAATCCCATCCCTCCTGGTTTCTAATAGAACAGTAGTGTTCCATGACATACATATACCACAGTTTGCTAAGCCATTCCCCCAACTGAAGGACATTTACTTGATTTCCAGTTCTTTGCCACCACAAACAGGGCTGCTATAAATATTTTTGTACAAGTAATGTTTTTACCATTTTTCATCATCTCTTCAGGGTGGTATTGCTGGGTCAAAGGGTGTGCCCATTTTTGTTGCCCTTTGGGCATAGTTCCAAATAGCTCTCCAGAAGGGTTGGATGAGTTCACAGCTCCACCAACAGTGCAATAGTGTCCTAGATTTCCCACAACCCTTCCAACAATGATCATTATCCTTCCTGGTCATATTGGCCAATCTGAGAGGTGTGAGGTGGTACCTCAGAGAAGCTTTAATGTGCATTTCTCTAATAATTAATGATTTAGAGCATTTTTCATATGGCTAGGGATTACTTTGATCTCATCTGTAAATTGCCTTTGCATATCCTTTGACTACTTGCCAAGACAATTGTTTAGTCTTTCCCTAAGCAGGGTTCTTGAATTTATCAAACAGAGGACTAAATTTGATAGTTTCTGATTCTTCTTTATCAAATCCAGGGATCTAATTGCTATTTTTTTTGCCAGTTTTGCTGATTATTACTTCATAACATAGCATTTAATATGTGCTATTTTCACCTTCTTCCTGCATTTTCCCCATTACCAGAAGTTCTTCACAAGGGTCTGTGTTGTAATAATAACTAATAATAATAATAGTAATAGTTTTTGCCCTTCATTTTCAAAGAAGATCATGACTTCAGAGAGGTGATGCTATGACAAGCACGTGAATTGGATTTGAGGGAGCAGGTGCTGTGTTAAGTCACCAGTCTCACTTTCTCCTCCAGAGTCATCTAGGTCTAGTGGCCAAGATGACTGGACAAGGGCCTGGATAAGAGGCAATCAAGATTAAATGACTTTCCTCTCCAATGTATCTGGAACATCCTTGCCCAATGGTCAAGGGGGGGAGTATCTGAGGAACAGTTCTGTGGGATTTCTTATAGATTCATAAGATGTCCCTGACATTCAGGAGTTTTCTTTGTGAAACTTTCAGTGATTTTATTGACCATGAAACACTATGTAAATTTGATTTGTGATTAAATTTTTTTTCGAAAAAAAAAAGATTAAATGACTTGCTGAAGGTCGCACAGCAGGTAAGTGACAAGTGTCTAAGACTGGATTCAAACTCCTATCCTCCTGACTCCAAGGCCAGTGCTCTAGCTGCCCCTTGTGGTCTGTGTAATGATTTTAGAAAGATTATGAATTGTTTTTTAAAATAATATTTTGGGGGTGGCTAGGTGGTTCAGTGGATAGAGCACCAGCCCTGGAATCAGGAGTACCTGAGTTCAAATCTGACCTCAGACACTTAATAATTACCTAGCTGTGTGGCCTTGGGCAAGTCACTTAATCCCATTTGCCTTGCAAAAACCTAAAAAAAATTTTGATAGCTATATTTCGCTGTAATTTTTTTATAATTTTACATATTATATTCTGTGCATTTTTGAGAAGGGGTCCATAGGTTTTATCAAACTGTAAAAGGGTTTCAAGAAAAAATAAGAAAGAAATCATGTTCTAGATCCACTGTTCCTCCAAATGCATTTTCTTTGTATTTTGTATAGCCCTAGACAGTTAACCTTGATTGGTATTGCTCCAAACCTATAAACTAACTTAAGTAGTATCATCATTTTCATTATCCTAGGGTGGTCCAACTATGAAAAATAAACATTCTTACAATAACTTAAGGCTCCCTTGATATATGAAAAGAATACATTGAAACAATATTTTGACACAGTTTTAGGGCATATTGGTAGAATGACACACCCCCCTTTCCCCTGGATACCTTGTGTATTTTGTGGATATTTTGAAAAGGATTTTTCCTATTATTTCATCCAGGTTTTTATTATTACTATACAGAAATACTGATGACTTCTATGAATTTGATTTATATCTGCTACTTTACTAATACTATTAATCTTCTCAATTAACTTCCTTCCTAATTTTGTTCTCTGAAAAATCATCAAATTTATAAATAAGATTTTGTCTACTTTTAAACCAATATTTGTGCCTTTAGTTTCTTTCTCTTTTAGTTCTAGTAATGTTAAAAATAGTAACATAAAAAATATCATGATAAAGTGACATCATTGCTTTATCTATGTAATGAGAAATTATCTAATGCTTCTCCATCATATGTATATTACAAGTTTCTGGCTTTAGATATATACCTTTTTAAAAATTATAAAAATTGATGACTCTTTATGCTTTTTAGGACAGCTGGATTAATGAGTGTTATATTTTTTTTCAAAGACTTTTTCTGCATTTATTGTTAAACTCATAGGATCTGAAGTAATTATATTCATTGTTTTCCTAATACTGAGCCATTGTTTCAATCCTGGTATAAATCCAACTTGACTATAATAGTTGATTGTTTGATATTGTAATAACATCTTACCAAACTAATTTTTTTAATCAATTTTTATTAGTGATATTGGTCTATAGTTCTCTATTTTTTCCCTTCCTTTAATGATCAGAACTGTATTTATCTTATAAATGGAGTTTGAAAGAATGCTTTCTTCTTTAGTTATTTGAAATATTTAGCATAAATATTAACTTTAAAAATTTTTTTATTTAAGACAATGATATTAAGTGACTTTACCAAGGCCACACAGTCAGCCAATTATTAAGTGTCTGAGACCAGATTTGAACTCAGGTCCTCTTGATTTCAGAGCTGGTGCTCTATCCATTGCACCACATTTAACTTTTTCTTTAAATACTTCATAGAATTAAATAATACCATCTGGACCACAGTTCTCCTTCCCCTTTGGTGGTTTCTTTATAACTTAATTTCACTTTTTGGCATTGGGGTAGTTAAGATTTATATTTTTGTTTTGTTTATATTTTTAAAACTTATTCAATTTCACTTTTTCACAATGAATTAGCTTAAAACTTTTTATTTTTTGTTTTGCTTAATTTCTGTAGATAATTTAAATTTCTCATAAATTCTTCATTCTTTTAGTCCATAACTATAGTAAATTCTGATGGCTTTTTAATTTGTTGTAAATTCAACTTGTTAATTTTTTATTTTGGCAATTTGATCTCATTTTTTTATCAGATTTAACTAAAGGTTAGTTTTCTTTTTTTCTCTAATGTTTTACTGTCCATTTTCACTATTTCACTTCTGATTTTCAAGAATTCTTTTGTAATAATTTGTGCTTTATTGTTTTAAATTGTATAAGAAGTTCATTAATCTTTCTGTTTTGATAATTTATGTTTTCAGTGATATAACTTTTTTGCAGAATGCTTTTGCTGAACCTCAAAAAATTCTGGCATTATCATTTTCTTTCCCCTATTGTTACCTGTTTTTTAAAAATAAATATTAATATCTTTTCACTTTTTTATCTCCTTCCTCCCAAAGAACCATCTTAAATAATAAATGTCATCTTTTAAAAGAAAAATAGTTAAGTAAAAGATAAAATTAAAAAATAAACAAAACTTATTTTTGATCTACTGATATAAAAAAAGTTTGAAAACATAAAATATATCCCTGTAAAGGAGTGAAGGTGGAGATGTTTTATTGCTCTTTTCTAGAGCCATGCTTGTTTTTTTGTAATTTTGCAGCATTCACATTTGATTATTTTGTAGCTGGACATTTATGTTGGTGCAGTCACTGTCTATATTGCTTTCTTGACTCTGCTTACTTCTTTCTACATCAGATCAAGTACATCTTTACTTGTTTATTTTTATTCATCATATCTATTGTTTCTTACAGCCTAGTAAGATTCCACAAATTATTTGTTGTTGTTGTTAACCTTACTGTTCTGTTCAACTCCTCATGACCCCATTTGGGGTTTTCTTGGAAAACATACTAAAATGGGTTGCTATTTCCTTCAGTTCATTTCACAGATGAGGAAACTGAAGTTAAATGACTTACTTGTTCAGTCACACGGCTAGTAAGTATCTAAGGCCAGATCTGAACATAGAAAAACAATTGTTCCTGACTCTAGGCTCAGAGTTCTAACTACTGAACCACCTACTATAAATTGCTTAGCATTCCCTGTCAAAGGATATTTACATTGTTTAAAATCACCTGCTATCACAAAAAGTGCTACTATAAATATTTTGGTGTATATTGGTACTCTATATGACCAGAATTGGAATCTCTGGGTCAAGGAATAGTAATATGTTAGTCAGCTTTATTTGCACAATTCCAAATTGCTTTGCAAAATGGTTGTACCAACAGCTCCACCAACAATGCATCAGTAGGCCTATCTTTTCACAGACTCTCAAAAACTGACTGTTGCCATTTTTGTTATCTTTGACAATATGTGGGATGTGAGATAAAACTTCAAGGTTGATTTAATTTACATTTATCTTACTAGTGATTTGGAACATTCTTTCATAGAACTGTTTATAATATATGCAATTCTTCTGAGAATTATTTGTTCATATTCTTTGACTATTTTCTGGGGAATGTTTTTTGGTGTGTATAAATACAGTTATGTAAAACACATACATGTAGTTATATTACATATAAATCACATATATTATATGTAATATATATGTTTTATATTGATATTTTTAAATAATATATTTATAAATATATGTATAGATGGAGAGACAGAGAAAGTGAGAGAGAATGAGTATTAGCTGTTAATATATCTTGGATACCAAATCTTATTTGAGAAATTTGATACAAAGATTGTTTTCCTCCAATTGACTGCTTCCTTCCTAATCCTTGATGCATTAATTTTCTAATTCATTTAATCAAAATTTTTTAATTTCAACTTTTGTAAAATCTTCTCTCCTTGTTAGGTCAAGAATAAAATTCTTATCCATAGTTATGGATATATGATCAACTTCTTTAATTTGTAACAGTATGATCTTTAATATCACAGTCAAGTATTTTGAACTTATTGTAGTATATCGCATGTTAGTCTAAACCTAATTTCTGTCAGATTGCTTTCTACCTTTACCAGAAATGTTTTGGTTTTTGTTTGTTTGATCAAATATGGAGTCCTTTTCTAAGGAATTTATATTTTCTAGTTTGTCAAACTCTTGTTTGAGTTTGAGTTATTTACTAATCATTTCTATGATCTAGCCTTTGACCCACTCATCATTCAGGATGCCATTTTTGTATCCATTTAGATCTAAATGTTATGCTTGCCTTGCTCTTTTTTAAGAATTTGTGGTAACCCTGTATCAATTAGGCCTTCCATTTTTCCAAGAGCATGTACTTGCATTGTATCTCTGTGTGTCACATTTTGATAATCTTGACAATATTTCAAATGTTTTTATTATTATTATATCTGTTATAGAGATTTGTGATCAGTGATCTTTGATGTTACTATCAAAATTGTTCTGGGATATCACAAACAGTATGCATATAAAAGAAAGAATTTCACTGATAAATATTATGTGGGTTCTGACTTCTCTACCATCTGTCTCCCTCCCTCTCCATGGCCTCCCTATTCCCTGAGACACAACAATGTTAAAATGGCCAATTAATAATCCTACAATGGCCTCTAACTGTTCAAGAGAAAGGAAGAGCCAATCAACTTAGCAAACTTCATTGTTGTCTTAGTTTAAGACATTGCCAAACCATCAACATCAAAGCAAGACCATTCCTCACCAGCAAAAATATTTCAACATTCTGAAGGTTCATTATGGTTAGACTTTTTAGTAATAAAGCATTTTTAATTATGTATATTGTTTTATTGGATATAATACTATTGCACATTTAATAGACTTTATAATTTATAATAGTATAGTGTAAACATAACTTTTATATGTCTTGGGAAATCAAAAAACTCATGTGACTCACTTAATTGCTAAATTTGTTTTATTGCAGGGCCAAAACTCTCAAAATCTCCAAGGTATGCCTGGATTCTGATCTTTATTTTCCTTTTTGTTTACCTTTTTTGCTAGATGAATCCAATTCTGAAAGGAGAATATTAAAATATCCTATAATTATTGTGCTAGGTTTTTTCACACTAATCAATTTTCCTTTTAAATTTAGATACCATTTAAATGATGATGTGATCTTTTTGTTTATAGCACCTTCAAGTATAATGTACTCTTCCTATTTGTCTCTCTTTAAAGAAAGAATTATGAATTCTTACTTTTGCTTTGACTAATAACATGGTTTCAACTGTTTTCTTGGAATCTTCTGATGCATTGTCAGTTTTGTCCTAGTTTCTCATTTGTATGGGTTGCTAGGTGGCAAAGCAGATAGAGTGCTGGACTTGGAGTCAGAAATACCCATTTTCCTGAGTTCAAATACAACTTCAGATTCTTACTAGCTGTGTGATCCTGGGCAAATCACTTAACTTTATTTGCCTCAGTTTCCTTATCTGTAAAATGAGCTAGAGAAGGAGATGGAGAGTTGAACACAGTGATTGAATAACAACAAAACTAATTTGCACTATGTATGTTTCTTTATTTTTATTATTTCTTATAGACATCAAATTGTTGGGTTATTTTTCTTATCCATTCTACTACTTTCTTTCTTTTTACTGGATTCTTTATTATGTTCACATTTAAAGTAATGATTGTAAGACTTGCCTTCTTTTTATTTCCTTTGTAATTTCTTTACTTATTTCCGATTTTAAAGTCAGCACTTTATCTCTGCAATTAGTTTTGTTTATATTCATATGATGTTAGTAAATATCCATAGGCTTCTAACCTATTCTTGTTTAATTCTTGAATTATCTTAGTTATGCTAACTAAATTCAGAATCTTAGTCTTGTAGTACCATGTTTCAAGAAGTTTTCACATACTTTCTCCTCTAGATTTTTCTATTCTGGTTTCTATTTCCCCATTCTATTCTTGGTTGTTGTTCAGTTATGACTTACTCTTCATGACTCCATTGGGGTTTTCTTGGCAAAGGTACTGGAATGATTTACCATTTTCTTCTCCAAGTCATTTTACAGATGAGAAAACTGAGGTAAACAGGGTCAAATGACTTGCCCAGGATCACATAGTATGTGAAGCCAGACTGCATTCAAGAAGATAAGTCATCCTGACTCCAGACCCAATTCTCTAGTCACTGTAACACACACCCCATTTTATGCTTAAATGTCTCCCTAAGGAGAAGTAGAGTTTCTAGAACATCAATTTTGAACTCTTTCCTTTTTAGCATATTTGTAAATTTTGACCCATCCTTCCTTTCAATTATTTAATTTTATATTATTTTGAGGATATTATTTTTGATAGGGTTATTTTTCCTATGTCTCACTTGGACATATAAATTCATGAAGGAAATGGCAAAATAAGGCGCAAGAGCAAGAGTGAGAATATTATCCTCAAAGTAACGTACAATTCTGAATCCTGATGCTACTACTGTCCACTCATGATCCATTAATTATCTCTTTTATAGTCACTATATTCTATTTCTAGATATGTGTACCCCATGCTACTTAGTATTCTGACTCTCTCCCCCAAGCCCTCATCCCAGAATCTATAAAACCTTTCTACACATGTGTCTTTGATTCAATCTCTTCACCAGTATTTTGAAATCTCAATCATCCCCCCCTCTAATTTTCAACTCCTTCCTATCAAAAGATTCTTTCCCTGACTTCAAACACATCCAAGTGTCCCCCACGCTTCATTAGACCTTACTATTTCTTCCCCCTTTCTCTGCCAAACTCTTTGAAAAGCCATTTACAAACAACTCTGAGGTACCCAACTCATGCCAATCATACTGAATATGACAGAAAAGGAAAATGATAAATGTTAGAAGGGTTGTAGGAAAACTGGGACACTAATGAACTGTCGGTTGTAATGTAAACTATTCCAACCTTTCTAGAGAGCATATAGGAACTATGCCAGGGCCCAAAGGTCCTTTAACCCAGTAAAACCACTACTAGGTCTGTATTCCAAAGAGATTAAAAGGGGGAGTTGGGGAGAGGACTTATTTGTACAAGGGTATTTGTAGCAGCTCTTTTTGTAATGGCTAAGAATTGGAAATTGAGGGAATCCCTATCGATTGGGGAATGGTTGAACAAGTTGTAATATATGATTGTCATGGAATGAGCAAGATGATTTCAGAAAATATTTTAAAGATTTACATGAAGAGTGAAGTGAGCTGAATCAGGAGAACAATGTACACAGTAACAGTAATATTATATGATGAAGAACTGTGAATTGACTTAACTCTTCTCAACATTACAGTGATCAAAGACAATTTAAAAAGAATTGTGATGGGGCAGCTAGTGGATAAAGCATAGTGGCATAGTGGATAAAGCACCGGCCCTGGAGTTAGGAGTACCTGGGTTCAAATCTGGTCTCAGACACTTAATAATTACCTAGCTGTGTGGCCTTGGGCAAGCCACTTAACCCTGTTTGCCTTGCAAAAAAAAAACAAACCTAAAAAAAAAAAGAATTGTGATGTCTTCCACATCCAGAGAAAGAATTATGGAGTCTAAATACAAATCAAAACATGTTTTTTGTTTTTTCTTTCTTGTAGTTTTTCTCTTTTGTTCTGAGTTATCTTTCATGATATGGAAATATATGTAACATGATTGTGCATGTATAACCCAGATTAGATTACTTACTATCTTAGGGTAGGGGAAGGAAGGTTGGGAGAAAGAAAACTTCACAAAAATGAATGTTGAAAATTATTTTTATATATAATTGGAAAAATTAATTGATAAAAAAGCTATTTACACTCTTTGCTTCCACTTTCTCTCCTTTTTCTTTACATAACACATTGCAGTTTGGCTTTCAACCTCACAATCCAACTGAGACTACATTCTACAAAATTATCAGTGATTTCTTATTAGTCAAATTTGATTTTTCTCAGTTCTCATTCTTCTCAACCTATATGTGGAACCTGACACCATAGACCATCCTCTCTTCTCTCTGAGTTTCTATAATGCTGATATCCTTCGCACCACTATCTGGTCTCACTTTCTCAATTTCCATGGCTACCTCAATATCAAGATATGCCCCAATCTGTGAATGTTCCCAAAGTTTGTGTGTTAGACTCTTTTCCCCTCCCCTCTATACTCTCTCTGTGACTTTATCAATCCCAAGAGCTTAACTATCATCTCAATGCAGGCGAATCCCAAATCTATACCCTAGTCTCTCCCCTGAACTTTAGTCTTCCATTATCAGTTACATAACAGACATTTTAAAGCATATATCATGAAGCTATCTCAAACTCAACATGTCTAAAACTGAATTATCTTTCCCTCTATATGCTCCCTTCCTCCAAATTTCACTGTTTCAGGTAAAGGCAAAATATTTCCAATCTCCAAGGTTTGGAACTTTGGCATTATTTTTAACCCCTTACTCCTCCATGCCCACATACCTCAATCAGTTTTTAAATCTTGTTAGTTTTTAAATCTTGTTATTTCTGTCTTTATAACATCTCCTGAATCAACCTCTTCTATCCATTCATACAGCTATGACTTTAGTTTAGGACCACACACCTCTTGCTGAGATTAATGCAACAACCTCCTAATTTTTCTCAGCCTTAAGATTTTCTGCCTTTCTAGTCTATTCTACATGCTGCTGCCAAAATAATTTCCTTTATGTGCAGATTTCATCTGTGACTTCACTGTTCCTATTTCTTCTGGAATAAAATACAAATTCCTACATAACCTTTCCAGCCTCATGGAACATTGTTCCCCATGTCATAATCTATGATCTTGACTTAGTATGTTTCTTTCTGATATAACATATATCATTCTCCTATCTTCATGTCTTCAAAGCCTATAAGACATTCCCTCCTCATTTCTGTATCATTAAGTAACTACCTTCCTTTAAGATTCTTTTCAGGCACTATCCTTTGTATGATCCCCAATTATTGGTGCCCCTGTCCCTTAACTATCTTGCACTGAACCACTATACACATTTGTATTTCTTCACTTTCTATTTATGCTGTATACAAGTTTCATATGCATTTGTTGTCTCACTTATTAAATAAAAGCTTATTGAAAATAAGAATTATTTCATTTTCTATATTTATATCCCAAGCATTGTATCTAGCACATTAATAAATACATGACTGACTGATTGATATCAATGATGCAAGTTGGAGATAGGACACAAGGCTTTATATTTCAAAATGATCTACATACCTCAATATCCATTGTTTCCCCCTCTGTTCACTTCACTTGAAAGGTTTAACAAGTCCATCTATAATTTTTGCAGAAGTCTTTAAAGAAATTCTTGCTCTAACTACAATGCAATTGTAACATGAACTAAAACACTCAAAGGAGTTTTGCCTTTAAAAGCTATTGCAATCTGCTTTAATATTTTTTTATTAAAGATTTTATTTATTTTGAGTTTTACAATTTTTCCTCTAATCTTACTTCCCTCCCCCACCCCTGACAGAAGGCAATTTGTCAGTTTTTATATTGCTTCCATGGTATATATATATTGATCCAAATGGAATATGATGAGAGAGAAATCATATCCTTAAGGAAGAAACATAAAGTATAAGAGATAGCAAGATCACACAATAAGATATCAGTTTTTTTTCCTAAATTAAAGGTAATAGTCCTTGGTCTTTGTTCAAACTCCACAGCTCTTTCTCTAGATACAGATGGTATTCTCCATTGCAGACAGCCCCAAATTGTCCCTGATTGTTGCACTGATGGAATGGGCAAGTCCATCAAGGTTGATCATCATTGCCCTCACGTTACTGTTAGGGTACACAGTGTTTTTCTGGATCAGCTCATCTCACTCAGCATCAGTTCATGCAAATCCCTCCAGGCTTCCCTGAATACCCATCCCTCTTGGTTTCTAATAGAACAATAATGTTCCATGACATACCTATACCACAGTTTGCTAAGCCATTCCCCAACTGAAGGACATTCACTTGATATCCAATTCTTTGCCACCACAAACAAGGCTGCTATGAATATTTTTGTACAATATTTTTTGTACAATATTTTTGTGCAATATTTTTCATCATCTCTTCAGGGTATAGACCCAGAAGTGGTATTGCTGGGTCAAAGGGTATGCACATTTTTGTTGCCCTTTGGTCATAATTCCAAATTGCTCTCCAGAAAGGTTGGATGAGTTCACATCTACCAACAATGTAATAGTGTCCCAGATTTCCCACAACCCTTCCAACAATGATTATTATCCTTTCTGGTCATATTGGCCACTCTGAAAGGTAAGAGGTGATATCTCAGAAAAGCTTTAATTTGCATTTCTCTAATAAGTAATGATTTAGAGCAATTTTTCATATGACTTTGAATTGCTTTGATCTCCTCATCCTTTGCATATACTTTGACCATTTGTCAATTGGGGAATGGCTTTTAAAAAAAATATGACTCAGTTCTCTGTATATTTTAGAAATGAGTCCTTTGTCAGAAACATTAGTTGTAAAGATTGTTTCCCAGTTTATTACATTTCTTTTGATCTTGGTTACAATGGTTTTGTCTATGTAAAAGCTTTTTAATTTAAAGTAATTGAAATCATCTAGTTTGTTTTTAGTGATATTCTCCATCTCTTTCTTAATCATAAACTGTTTCCCTTTCCATAGATCTGACAGGTAAACTAGTCCTTGATCTTCTAATTTGCTTATAGAATTGTTTTTTATGTCTAAATCCTGTATCCATTTGGATCTTATCTTGGTATAAGGGTGTGAGGTGTTGGTCTAATCTAAGTTTTTTCCATACTAACTTCCAATTTTCCCAGCAGTTTTTATCAAAGAGAGAGTTTTTATCCCAATAGCTGGACTCCTTGGGTTTATCAAACAGCAGATTACTATAATTGTTTCCTGCTATTGCACCTAGGCTATTTCACTGGTCCACCATTCTATTTCTTAGCCAATACCAGACAGTTTTGATGACTGATGCTTTATAATTTTAGATCAGGTAGGGCTAAGCCTCCTTTTGTACTTTTTTTTTCATTGAATCCCTGGAAATTCTTGACTTTTTATTTCACCATATGAATTTACTTACAACTTTTTCTAACTCATTAAAGTAATTTTCTGGAATTTTGATTGGTATGGCACTAAATAGGTAGTTTAGTTTTGGTAGAATTGTCATTTTTATTATATTAGCTCTATCTATCCATGAGCAGTTGATGTTTGCCAGTTATTTAAATCTGATTTAATTTGTGCAAGAAGTGTTTTGTAATTGTTTTCAAAAAGTTTCTGAGTCTGCCTTGGCAAATAGACTCCCAGGTATTTTGTGTGTGAATGGGAAGACTTTTGGATGCTAAAATTGGAATGCTTTTGAAAATGCTGCTAATCTGAGACAAGATGTCCCATCTCACCCACCACTCTCCCCCCCCCCCCACCCCAAGAGGGAAGGTCTTTTTTCTCCTCTCCTCTTTTTTCTGTTATGTATGCTATTTTTGTCTCTTTTGTTTTTTTGTCTTTTAATTGTTTTGGAAGAAGGCCTTTATAAGCACTAAGGCATTGGTGAGTTATAGGAACTTTATAAAATTTTGTTACTTGCTACTATGTATCAAGAAGGAAAACAAGAACAGGGTCTAATGGACAATTGATGGAGTCTACATTAGTCCTAAGAGACTTGGTAAGAGCATGAGCAAATATGAACCTAAAACACATCATGGGACATCAGAGAACGTGAAACATGTGGAATATTGAATATTTAACTGGAGGAAGAGTGATATTAGTTGAAAAGGGAAATCCATGATCAATTTGTTAAATCCTTCCAATTAAGTTGGAGAAATTACTGGTCATGGACTTTTGTCAGAAAAGGCACTTCCCACGGAAGTAGGTGTGAGGAAGTATGACATCCTCATGCTCAGGTGACCAAGAATCAGGAGCTTGGATGCTTGTGATTCTCGTGCTCTCTTTCCCATCAGCTTCTAGGCTAGGATGTACCAAAAGTGGAGGAATGAAGGTCTGCTCTTCATCAGAAGAAGAAAGGTGATTGGCAGAAGTATGTGGCAATGTGCCTTTACTTGCCCAGTAGCATTAGAGTTGGGAGTTCCTGGATTTCCAAGCCCCAGTTACTTTCTTGTAACTTTCTTTCCTGGCAGAAGTCAGGAGATAGAGAGACTATCCTCTTTGTTTTATTTTGGGTTTTTTCTTTTTAGTTTTTACAAGGCAATGGGGTTAAGTGGCTTGCCCAAGGTCACACAGCTAGGTAATAGTGTCTGAGGCTGGATTTGAACTCTCAAAGAAAAAAAGATAGTGCCCATTGGGATTGCTCTACAGCTGGAAGACTAAAGCTGCACCAGAAAGGGTCAGAAGATCTAGTCCTTGTCAACTCACTATTTGTTTAAGAGCCCCCAAAAGTGCCTTTATCTTGGCAGGGAAAATTATATCCATTATTTGAGTGTATTGTTTTTATATTTGTTCATAGGTGACTGAATCCTTTGTGTCTTAGCCATTTTCTGTGACGGAGGAAATAAAAAATGTTTCACACCTCATATCCATACTGTAGACTAAGAACTTTTGTGGAAAGGACTCTAGTTATCTTCACTTGAGAAGTCCTAAACATAAACTAGTAAAACACCTATGTGGAGTCTACCTTGGGGTAGAAGAAAGAGTGTGGTTCTGGGTCTCATGGTGATAATTGCCTTCTTTTGACCACAAAACTTCAGAAATAGTCTATCCCAGAGTTTTCTAACCCACACAAAAATCTGTGGGCCAGCCCATAGATTTCAAGAGAGTAAAATTGGATGGGAAAAAATTATTACACTAACTAAAATATTTCACTAACTTTAGCATTTCTTGCAATTATGAATTAAAAAAACATTTGTGAAGGGATCTATAGGCTTCAACAGACTGCTGAAATGGTCTATGACGACAACAACAATAAAAAATCAGTCTATATCTACTACTTTTATTTCCTTAACAACCCAGTACTTTTTTCAGTTTATTTTGTATTTATATTTATAATATTTTAGTATTTTCCCAATTGTCTATAAAAACAATTTTAATATATATTTAAAATTTCCTCACCTCACCCTTCCCTGAGAACATAAGTAATTTGATAGAAGTTATGCATGTGCAATCATACAAGGCATATTTCTATACTGGTCATATTGTGAAAGAAAACACAGACACCCTCAAAAAAATCAAAGAAAGTGAGAAATTGTATGCTTCAATCAGTATTCATATTCTATCAGTTCTTTCCCTGGAGATAGAAAGTATTTTTTCATCATAAGTCCTTTGGAACTATCTTGAATCACTATATTTTCTGAGAATAGTGAAGCCATTCACAGTTGATCATCAAACATATTGCTGTTTTTGTGTCTACTGTTTTGGTTCCATTGACTTCACTTTGCAACAATTCACACAAGTCTCACTATTTCTGATTTTTTGTTGTTTTTTCTTGCAGTCCTCTTCAAAGGGCATTTGACTTTTTCATTCTTTGTGAAATTCTCTCCTACTTTGGTTGCAGTGAGTGAAACTAAAGCATCTTGTGTGTGTATGCATACATTTATTCGGAGAGGAACAAACAATTTGAGGTTAAAGGACTTGACCCTGTTAGTGAGTGTCTGAGACTGATTTGAGTTCAGTTCCTTCTAACACCAGGGCCTGTGTTCTATCCACTGTGTCACCTAGCTTCCTCTGATAAATAGTATATTAATGCTTTATATATTTCAAGTTATTTATGGTTTTAAATTTTTAATCTTGAGCTACTCTTTCAAAATTTCAATTTTTTCACAATTCTTTAACTTCTAAAAACTAAAAAATCTTCTCTTTTCTTCTTTCAATAGTGTTCATGGAATCATATTTTCCATCTAATTAAGAAGACAGACAGAAAGACAAACAGACAGACAGTAGACAGACAGACAGATAGATCTAAATCTATCTATATAGATCACTCAGTCTGTTAAGTATCAGAGGTAGTATTTGAGCCTCATCTCCCCAGGACTTTTTCCTCTTGTTCCATGCTGACCTCCCATCATTTTACAAAGAAATAACTTTAAAAAACAGTATTTTATTATTTCAGTTACATGTAAAGATAATTTTCAACATTCATTTTTCTAAGATTTTTAAATTTTACTTCTCCCACTCCATTCCCTCCCCTCTCCCCAAGACAGCAAGCAATCTGATATAGGTTTACAAGTACAATCATGTTAAACATATTTCCATATTAGTATGTTGTTAAAGAAGAATCAGAACAAAAGAGAAAAATCACAAAAAAACAAGAAACAAATTTTAAAAAGTAAAAGTAGTGTGCTTTGATCTGCATTCAGATTCCATAAAGAACTAATTTTTTTATTCTTCCTTTCCCATTGTAAATCTGTTTAGGTTTATGTCCAGTTCACCATTTTGTCTATATTAGAGATCAGCAGGTTCGAATGTGTCCAGGGTCACACAGTTAGTGTGGATCTGAGGGTACATTCAAACTTGTTTTTTTTTAATTCCCAGACCCAGTGCTCCCAGTCTTGGGCCACCTGTCTGTTTTAATAATTACAGAATATACATCAAAATTCTTTGATCTCATTGTCAAATTGAGTAAAACAAGTGACTAAAATAAAGGGGTTTTTTTTAGGTTTTTGCAAGGCAAATGGGGTTAAGTGGCTTGCCCAAGGCCACACAGCTAGGTAATTATTAAGTGTTTGAGACCGGATTTGAACCCAGATACTCCTGACTCCAAGTCCAGTGCACCCAGGTACTCCTGACTCCAAGACCGGTGCTTTATCCACTACGCCACCTAGCCGCCCTAGGACATATTTCATATGGAAAGTTTTTATAAAGATGTAAAAGTCATAAAGTTTGCTACATAATGAAATAAATTTAAGTCTTTCACCTTGATCCTAGTAATTTGCATACCACTGTATGGACAAGATACCATGTTAAATGAAAAAACAGTATCTACTGGGAGGATGCTTACTGTAGAAAGATTTGTAATGTAATCTCTAGTGTAGACAAAATGGTGGGGGGGCAGAGAACATTTTCAGGAAGAAATACAAATAGGCAAGTATACTTTCAATACTATAAATACTTTTAATGTAAAGAACTTTCAAGAAAATTTAAATCATAAAAATTTAATATTATGATTAACATTAGGTGTTTGTTGCAGTTGTCAGACCTTTTGTATGAAACTTGGGCTGTGGATGGCACAGGATATATCTTGGTTTTTGTACTTTAGCAGTTTTTTTTCTATCTACATTGTATATAGATAACTTAATTTGCACAATTAACTTGTACAATAGCTCTGGGTTAGGGAAACTCAACATAGAACTGAGTATTGAATCATCAATAACATTATTTTTGAAACCCTCAGGAAAAAAATCCCACAAAAGATTACAAGAATGAAAAAAAAGTCCCTGGAGATACCAAATTTGAAAACAAAATAATAAGTCAATAAAGGCAAAAACCCAACCCATTAACTGAGTCACTGGGTACATATGTAACATTTCAATTCAATGTTAGATCAAATTAACCCTATTTTGCACTAGTAATGTAAGGTAATACTGGCACTAGTTTAATTAGCACTAGGTAACCAATCAGACAAACAGGTGAATATAGTTTTAAGAAACATAATTTTTTTTCATCCTTTGATAAGGAATAAAAAAATTAAACTTAAAATTTCATCCAGGTACTTTCTAGTAGTTCTAACAGTTTTCATTAAAAACTTTGGCATGGGGAGCAGAATCAAGATGGCAGCATGAAGGCAAGAATTCCCAGAAACTTGTTTCCCAAAAAACTCCCAAAGCTGTCAAATTATGACTCTAGTCAAAATTTAGAGGGGCAGAACCCACAGAAAGACTGAGTGATACAATTTCCCAATCCAAGAAAACTTAGAAGATACACAGGAAAGGTCTATTTCATTGGGACTAGGGGTTCGAAAGAGCCGCAAACACACCACAGCACAGCAGCCTGAGTAAACCAACCATGGCCAAGGGGGAAGTTTCCAGACTCTTGGCCAAGGGGGAAGTTTCCAGACTCTTGGCTCAGGGATCACTGGGGATAGCTTGAAGGGGCATTGAGAGAACTCTGCAACACCAGAGTGAGCACAGAGCCTTGGTCTCAGAGCAGATATGCAGTAGGAGTCTGCAGCGGGAACCTGTGGAGTCACCCAGCACATCCAGAGCTCCCAGTCCACAGATGGTAAGGGGGTTGGGGGAGATTACAGAGGTCTTTCTGCTCTCCCTGGGGCAGGACTCTACTGTTTGCCTTGTCCACACTCAGATCCAGGTTGCAGTCTGGGCCCCATACTACCATGTTGGAGCAGGGACTCTCCTCACAGCTCCAGGGCAGAGAGGAGGGCCTGTGGTCATTCCCATACCAGAGCTCAGGCAAGAGAACAGTTAGAGCCTTGTACAAGATCTTGGAAGAATTAAAGTCCCAATGGGTTTTCCCAAAAAAAACCCTGAAGCCTTGGAAGTGCAGTAAATCAGTCATAGGCTGAGGAAATGAGCAAACAAAAAAGAAGAAGAAGAAGAAGAAGAAGAAGAAGAAGAAGAAGAAGAATCTGACTTAGAAAATTACTTTGATCCCATGGAGGATCAAAATGCACACTCAGGAGATTACTAAGTCGAAGCTTCTGTAGCCAAAGCCTCCAAGAGAAATGGGAGTTGGTCTCAGGCTATGGATGAACTAAAAAAAAAGACTTTAAAAAACAAGTAAGGAGGGTGGCTAGGTGACGTAGTGGACTGAGCACCAGCCCTGGAGTCAGAAGTACCTGAGTTCAAATCTGGCCTCAAACGCTTAATTATTACCTAGCTGTGTGGCCTTGGGCAAGCCACTTAACCACACTGCTTTGCAAAACCTAAAAAAAAAAAATAAGTAAGGGAGATAGAGGAAAAGTTGGGAGGAGTAATGAGAGCGATGCAGAAAAATCATGAAAACCAAGTCAACAGCTTGGTGAAAGAAATACAAAAAAACACTGAATAAAATAAAATGTTAAAAACTAGTTTAGGCCAAATGGAAAAAATAACACAAAAGGCAAATGAGGAGAAGAATACCTTAAAAAGCAGAATTGGCCAGCTGGAAAAGGAGATAAAAAAGCTCTCTGAAGAAAATAACTCTGTCAAGTGTAAAATAGAAAAAAGGAAGCTGATGACTTTGTGAGAAATCGGGAAGAAATAAAACAATACCAAAGAACCAAAAATTAGAAGAAAATGTGAAATATCTCACTGGAAGATCAACTGACCTAGAAGACAGATCCAGAAAAGATAATTTAAAAATTATTGGGCTACCTGAAAATCTTGACTAGGAAAAGAGCCTAGACTTCCAATTTTTTCAAAAAAAATTATTTATTTTTTTATTTTGAATTTTACAATGTTCCCTCTAGTCTTGCTTCCCTCCCCTCACCCCCACACAGAAGGCAGTCTGTTAGTCTTTACATTTTCCATGGTAAAAAACTGATCTAAGTGGAATGTGATGAGAGAGAAATCATATCCTTAAGGGAAAAAATAAAGTATAAAGAGATAGCAAAATTACATAATAAGATAACATTTTTAATTAAAGGTAATATAGACTCCATTTTAAAAGAAATAATTCAGCAAAATTGCTCTGAGATCCCAGAAGTAGAGGGTAAAATACAAATTGAGGGAATTCACCGATCACCTCCTGAGATTCCCCAAAGAAAACTCCCAGGAATATTAGAACCAAATTCCAAAACTCCCAAATCAAAGAGAAAATACTAAAAGCTGCCAGAAACAAACAATTCAACTACTGTGACTCTATAGTCAGGATTACATAGGATTTAGCAGCATTTACATTAAGGGCTCACAGGGCTTGGAATATGCTATTTCCAAAGGCAAAAGATCTTGATTTACAACTGAGAATCAACTACCCAGCAAAACTGAACATCCTCTTTGAGGGGAAAAGATGGACTTTCAATGAAACAGGGGACTTTCAGACTTTCCTGTTGAAACAACCAGAGCTGAACAGGAAGTTTGATCTATAAGTACAGGATTCAGGTGAGCACAGAGAGGGTGGATGAGAAGGACTAATTATGAGGAACTTAATGATGTTGATCTGTTTGCATTCTTTCATGGGAAGAAGATACTGATAACTCAAATGAACTTTCTCATTTATAGGAGCAGTTAAAGGGATGATGAAAAAGGCACAGGAGGAAATTAAATATAATGGTATAATATGGTATAAAGATGGAGTCAATGGGTGATAAAGGAAAGTACTGGGAGGAAGGGAAAGGAGAGGAATAAGAGGTTAAGATATTTCAAAAAAGCTTTTACAATGGAGTAGAATGGGGAAAGGCGAGGGGGAATGAGTGAGCCTTCATTCTTATCAGAAATGACTCAGAGAGGAAATAACATACACACTGAAAAGGGTATAGAAATATATCTTACCATAGAGAAAAATAAGAGAAAAGGGATGGGATAAGGGGGAATGGTAGAGGGAAGGGGGGGAATAGGTGATAGAAGAGGGAAGATTGTGGGAGAGGGTATTCAGATACAACACTTCTGAGCAGGGAAAGGGTGAATGGAGAGAGAGAATAGAATAAATGAGAATGGGAAAGAACAGAATGGAGGGAAATACAGCTAGTAATAGCAACTATGGGAAAAGATACCGAAGCATCTTCTCTGGTGAACTTATGATAAAGAAGGCAACTCATCCCAGAGACAGAGCCATTGGAATCTGAACACAGTCTGAAGTACACTTTTTTTTCTCTCTCACTATTTTTGAGGTTTCTTTATCTTTTTTGGGGGAGAAGAGGGTTTATGTTTACTTTTACAACAAGATAATTGCAATAATGTAAAATAAATAAACCATAAAAGGAAAAGAAAACTTTTGGCATGGGATTATTTAGAACATATCAAAGATGAAATATGAGTTGACTCAATAATAATAATCAAATTTCATTAGAAATATAAAATTTACTGATTTAAAAAATAAAACATTTTATTAGCTCCTAGAGGCTAAAAAACAGCATACCAATACTCTGTGCAAAACCATTTATAAGAAACATTGTTAGGCAACCTTGAGCATAAAGTTTTAATTTATTATCCTTTACTAACTTTCAAGTTGGAATAAATTAGGATCATTTTATTTATATAACAAAACAACTTGGTAAATTAGTGTAAATGGTTTACAGTATAATGGGACATTCTCCAGGGTCATAAAGGTAACTTCTAAGCCAAATCAGCATTTGTATTTCTAACACAGCATATTAGTACAGTGGTTTGTACACAAGAGGCATTCAGCCAAAGATCCCTAAAGAAATAAATGCTCAAGGGTGAAAAATAGTTGACTAAGTAAATGAACCACTTCAGCCCCTATATTCCCATAGCCAATACTCCCCATTCCTATTACATATTGTTCTCAGTTGCCCAGGTAACAACCTTCAAAAAACTATTATTTTCTTTTATCTGTGTTTCACTTATTATATTTAAAATGTTCACTGTTTCAATATGATGGGAGAAAACAAACTAAACACACTCAAATCAACAAAAAAATAAAACCACATCTCTCATTTTACTAATAAAGGAAATTCATCATAATAAATATATCACAAATCCTAAATTGAAAGAAACTAGAAAAAGAAAAGGAAAATAATCTACAGGAATAATAAATATTTTATTTTGGTGACTCTGAGCATATAAACACATAATAATCCACATTTTCTCTGAAACAGCTGTGAGAGAATCATAAAGCACTGAATATTTCCTTGAATTGAAGAAATATCTCCATTTATTGAACTCAAATTGCAAGAGCAATAGTGAGTGATAGCCTGGATTTGAAAATGAATATTCTAAGATTATATATATTTTGTAATTATTTTTTAAATCAGTTTTTCCTATTTATATTCTCCTTCAACTGAGTGCCCTCTAGTGTTAATAAAAAATGTGTAACATGCATTAATAGTATCAGATTGGACAGACATGGGCATTAAATACAATTGAATATTTTAAAAAGGTCCTGTGGTAAAGGGAACAATGTCTTAGGATCACTGGAAATAAAAAATATATGCAGGAAAAAGAAAAAAATCAGTATTCTTCATAACACAAAGGACAATAAGCACATGAGTGAAATGAATAAAATGACCCTCATTTTGAGAAAGAGAAGTAAATATCATTCAAATAATTACTTCCAAAACTATCTCTTTAAAACAACCACAACTGACCTCAAAACATTCTTCCTTCTTAGCTTGATGGAGTAGATTAGCCATTCCAGGAAGCAACACTGGAAATATGAAATTTTCTAGATATTCTCTAGGAGAGCCTAGAAAAAAATAATAATACTATTAGTAATAATTGAAAATACTTTCATATTTTACTATCAATTTGAAGAAAAGTAGATGATAATAACAATAATCACAATAAATAAAAGCTGGATCTGTGATTCCATTGGTTTAGGAAACTTCCAGGTGAGTAGCTTCTGTGCTCTAACACAGATTGACACTTTCTCTGGGAATGTTACCTAGAGGAGAGATGTCCAACCCAGAGAGGAACAGGGGCCTAAACTGTACATAAGGGTTCCTACAGGTCACACATATACACTTAGAAAACAACATATGAATATTATCTGTTTTATTGGATTTATAAGTATTGTTAAATATTTTCCAATTATACACTCAGGGTTGTTGTGGGCTACATATGCCCTGTGGTCTGTTGTACTGAGAGTTGAATTACTTTCCCAGAATCATTCAGTCAGGATATGTCAGAAATCAAACTTGAAGCCTGGTCTTCCAGATTTATAATAAATAACAGAATAATAATGAGCCAAATCATCACTGTCATTATTATCATCTTTATATTTTATAACATTTTACATCAAGGATATCTTGTATTATTGGAGAAGCCAAAGTTTTCCTAAAGTATTTTTTCACTATGTTTGATTTTGGTTTGTCTCTGGGTTCTCCAGCATTCACTTGGGTTCACAGAATCAAGTGGAAAGAGCACACTCCTCTATAAGACCTTTATCTTAATTCCAGGTATAATACTTATCTGTTGTGTGACCCTAAGCAAATCATTTTATCTCTCTCAATTCAAATTTCCTCACATGTGACTTGGATAGTGACCTGGATATGACTTGGATAGTGACCTCACTATCTGCATAAAAGTGTTGTTAAAAATACTGCATAAATATAAACTAAATGTGAATTTGATAAACCAGATAAAAAGTCTTGACTTGATGTTGGGTCTTTTCCAGAAAATAGATAATTAAGCAATCTTTTTTATTTTTTTTAGGTTTTTTTTTTGGTAAGGCAGTAAAGTTAAGTGACTTGCCCAAGGTCATGTCACACAGTTAGGTAATTAATAAATGTCTGAGGTCATATTTAAACTCAGGTCCTCCTAACTCCAGGGTTAGTGCTGTATCCACTGCACCACCTAGCTGCCCTTACATGAAGCAATCTTAATCTCTAAACGACTAAGTTGTCCTCAGTGTCTCTTGGTTCCTTCCCTAGTGCCTTCAAATAGACTCAAGTCTGGTTTATCCTAAAAAACAAAAACAAACAAAAATCTTTCTATAGACATTCAACTTATCACTTTCTCAAAATACTTTTGAAAAATATGTCTATATTCTCTGCCTCTTTTCCTCTAATTTGTTCCCTAATTTTTGCAATGTGGTTTCCAATCTTATTGCACAACTGAAACTATTACCTCTAAAATTACCAGGCACCTCTTAAAAGGAAAATTTGATCATCTTTTTTTATTTCACTTCTGATGCTTCTCAGATCTACTACAGTCTGATCCCTCTGTTCCTGGACACTCTCTTTGCTTTGAGATTTTATAGCACTATTATCTTCTGATTCCCCTCCCTATCTTAATTCTCTTTGATGGTTCATTATCTACATAAAACCAGTTACCTAGTTGTGTGTGAACCACAAGATCTGAAGTACACTTCTACTCCTTTCTATCTGCTTTCTTTCTTATTGATCTCATCAACTCACATAGATTTAATGATCATTTCAATGTGGAGATATACATGTGTGAATCTAATTATACACATCCATAATTATATATCCAACTACAGTCTTTCCTATGAGTTCCAGTACTGTTTATCAGTCACCTCTTGGACATTTTGAACTGGCCGTCCCAGAGTCATCTCAACTCAACAGGTCCAAAACTGAACTCAATATCTTTTATCCTAGAACCTTCTCCTCTTCCAGATTTCCTTATTTCTGTCATGGGCAGCTAAGAGATGCAGTGAATAGAGGACTATCTGTGAAGCCAGGAGAAGAAAGTTCAAATCTGGCCTCAGACACTTGACTTTATGAGTTTTACAATTTTTCCCCTAATCTTACTTCCATCCCCCCACCCCCCACAGAAGGCAATTTGTCAGTCTTTACATTGCTTACATATATTGATCCAAACTGAGTGTGATGAGAGAGAAATCATATCCTTAAGGAAGAAACAAAGTATAAGAGATAGCAAGATCAGACAATAAGATAGCAGATTTTTTTTCTAAATTAAAGGAAATAGTCCTTGGACTTTGTTCAAATTCCATGGTTCTTTATCTGAATACAGATGGTATTCTCCATTGCAGACAGCCCCAAATTGTCCAGGATTGTTACACTGATGAAATGAGTGAGTCCATCAAGGTTGATCATCGTCCCCATGCTGCTGTTAGGGTGTATAATGTTTTTCTGGGTTCTGCTCATCTCACTCAGCATCAGTTCATGCAAATCCCTTCAGGCTTCCTTGAATTCCCATCCCTCCTGGTTTCTAATAGAACAATAGTGTTCCATGACATACATATACCACAGTTTGCTAAGCCATTCCCCAAATGAAGGACATTTACTTGATTTCCAATTCTTTGCCACCACAAACAGGGCTTCTATGAATATGTACAAGTGATTTTTTTCCCTTTTTCATCATATCTTCAGGGTATAGACCCAGAAGTAGTATTTCTTGATCAAAGGATATGCACATTTTTGTTGCCCTTTGGTCATAATTCCAAATTGCTCTCCAGAAAGGTTGGATGAGTTCATAGCTCCACCAACAATGTAAAAGTATCCCAGATTTCCCACAACCCTTCCAACAATGATCATTATCCTTTCTGGTCATATTGGCCAGTCTGAGAGGTGTGAGGTGGTACCTCAGAGTTTTAATTTGCATTTCTTTAATAAGTAATGATTTAGAGCAATTTTTCATATGACTTTGGATTGCTTTGATCTCCTCATATGTAAATTGTCTCTGCATATCCTTTGACCATATATCAATTAGGGAATGGCTTTTTTTTTTTAAAATATGACTCAGGGGCAAAGCCAAGATGAGGACAGGAGAGAACCATCCCTTAGGTGCTCTACCTCAAAACTTATAAACTAAGAACTCTAACTAAATTTTTGAGAGACAGAATACACGGAGGGATCCAGTGAGACAGTTCTCCAACCCAAGGTAACCTGGAAAAGAGAAGAAAGGCTCCACTCCACAGGGTTGGAGGGGCAGCCCACCAGTATGAAGGAACTTAAGCCTCCCAGAGGCAGCCCCAGGGTGCTGGGAGCAGCAGCTCACAGAAACAAGGGCAGTTTCCTGATTTACACTCCAGGGAGCACCAGGAACAACTTGGGGGGGATCAGCAGGGGGACCTGTACCAGAGCAAGCACATGAAGCCCAGCCCTCAGGGTGGCAGCCCAGATACAGGAACCAGAAGAAGGCTGAGCCAGTAAACAGGAGCCCCCAGGGCATGAGTGCTGAGCCTAGGGAGGGGAGTGCAGGGAGACTGCTGAGCTGTCTTCCATCCCTGGAACAGGACTCTGGGGTTCTGATCACATTCAGATACTGATCCCAGTCTAGGTCCCCCATAGAACACCAGGGGCCCCCTACCTGAGCCCCATGGCAGAGGGGTATGCTTATGGTCATTCACGGACCAGGAGGGACGACAGAGCCTCACACACTGAGATCCTTGGAGGGGGGGTGTCCCAATAATACTCAAAAGCTCAGGAAGAAGCCTAAAACCAGGCACAGGCTCAAGAAATGAGTAAGCAGAGAAAAAAGAGGAACACCATTGAGAAATACTTTGCCTGTGATCCCAAGAAGGATCAAAATACTCAATATGAAGATGAGGAAGTACAAGCCCCTGCATCTAAAGACTCCAAGAAAAACAGAAATTGGGCTCAGGCTATGACAGAGCTCAAAAAAGATTTTGAATATCAATTGAGGGAGATAGAAGAAAAATTGGGAAAAGAAATACAGAAAAAACATGAAAATGAAGTCAGCAGCTTAGTCAAGGAGGTCCAAAAAAATTCTGAAGAAAATAACATGTTAAAAACCAGCATAGGTCAAATGGATAAAACAGTTCAAAAAGTTATTGAGGAGAAGAATGCTTTAAAGAGCATAATTGACCAGATGGAAAAGGAGATGAGAAAGCTCTCTGAGGAAAACCAATCCTTCAGACAAAGAATGGAACTGAGGGAGGCTGCTGATTTTATGAGAAATCAGGACACAATACTTTAAAATCAAAAGAATCAAAAATTAGAAGAAAATGTGAAACAACTCATTGAAAAAAAACAACTGATATGGAAAACAGATTTAGGAAAGATAATTTTAAAATTATTGCAATACCTGAACTTCATGATCAGGAAAAGAGCCTTGACATCATTTTCAAAGAATTACTACAGGCAAAATGCCCTGAAATCCTAGAAACAGAGGGCAAAATATAAATGGAAAGAATCCATTGATCTCCCCAAGAAAGAGATCCAAAAAATACAACCCTCAGGAATATTATAGCCAAGTTCCAGAAGGCCCAAGTCAAAGAGAAAATATTACAAGCAGCCAGAAGGACACAATTCAAATACCGTGGAGCTGTAGTCAGGAGCACACAGGACTTAGTTGCAACTATATTAAAAGCTCGTAGGGCTTTGAATATAATATTTCAGAAGGCAAAAGAGCTCGGAACGCAACCAAGAATCAATGACCCAGCAAAACTGAATGTCCTCTTCCAGGGTAAAAGATGGGCTTTCAATGAACCAGGGGAATTTCAAATGTTCCTGTTGGAATGGCCAGAGCTGAACAGAAGGTTTGATCTTCAAATACAGGACTCAGGTGAAACACAGAGAATGGAAGAGAAGGGGAAAATATGAGGGACTTAATGATGATGAACTACATGTATTCCTGTATAGAAAAAGATACTGATAATATTCATATGAACCTTCTTATTTAATAGAGCAGGTAGAAGGAGCTTTTATAATTGAAGCACAGGAGAAAGCTGAATTTGAAGATATAATGTGGTGTAAAAATGGAGTCAATAGATAAAAGGGAAATGTAATGGGAGAAATAAAAAGGAGAGGGGGAATAGGCTAAGATATTCCATATAATAAGATTTTTCTTTATTACAATGAGCTACTGCAATGATATGCAAGGGGGAAGGCAAGGGGGAATGAGGGAATCTTTGCTCTCATCAGAGGTGGCTAGGAGAGGAAACAGCATATATATACTCAATTGGGTAAAGACATCTGGAGTTAAGAAGGAGAGAAGGGGGATGGGGGAAGGGGGGGACGTGAGTGATAGAGGAGAGGATGGACCATGGAGGGAGAGTGGTCAGATATAACACAATTTCTTTTTTTCACTTCTTGCAAGGGGCTGGGATTGGATGGCTTGTCCGGGATCATAGGGTCAGGTGGATGCTGGGCCTAAGGGGTGATATGTGGGCTTGGGGCCTCTTGACCCCAGTGCTGGGGAGCAGTCTGCTATGCCACTCAGCTACCCTACAGCAGAGATAGAATGAAAGGAGAGAGAAAATATAGTACATGGTAGTGGAGAAGTACGAATAGAGGGAGTTGCGATCAGCAATGGCAAAGGTGGAAAAATATGGAAGTAACTTTTGTGATGGACTTATCCTAAAGAATGTGATCCACCCGTGACAGAGATAGTGGTGTTAGAACACAGACAGAAGCACATTTTTCACTATTATTATTTTTAGGGGGAGGTTGCAGGGCAAATGGGGTTGGGTGGCCTGCCTGGGGCCACACAGCTGGATGATTGTTGGGTGCCTGAGGCCAGATTTTGACCCAGGTGTCCCTGGCTCCAGAGCTAGTGCTCTGTCCACCACCTGGCCACCACTACTATTATTATTATTATTTTATTTTATTTTGGGTCTTTTTTTTTTTTTTGGTTTTTCCAGGGCAATGGGTGGTGGCTTGCATGGGGTCACACAGCTGGGTGATGGCTAGGTGGCTGGGGCCAGATTTGGGCACAGGTGCTCCTGGCTCCAGGTTCAGGGCTCTGTCCACTGTGCCACCTGGCCATACATAATATTTTTTTATCTCAATTTTAATTTTTTTCTCTCCCCTCTACTTTATCACTCATGCAGGTCTATATTTTTTTGGGGGAGGGGGCATTATGTTTACTCAAACAAGAATATTTTAGTAATGTATAAGAAAACAGTATTTGTACAAAATAATAAAAAATGACTCAGTTCTCTGAATATTTTAGAAATCAGTCCTTTGTCAGAAACATCAGTTGTAAAGATTGTTTCTCAATTTACTACATTTCTTTTGATCTTGGTTACAGTGGTTTTGTCTATGTAAAAGCTTTTTAATTTAATGTAATTGAAATCATCCAGTTTGTTTTTAGTGATGTTCTCCATCTCTTCCTTAGTCATAAACTGCTTCCCTTTCCATAGATCTGACAGGTAAACTAGTCCTTGATCTTCTAATTTGCTTATAGTATTGTTTTTTATGTCTAAATCCTGTATCCATTTGGATCTTATCTTGGTATAAGGGTGTGAGGTGTTGGTCTAATCTAAGTTTCTTCCATACTAACTTCCAATTTTCCCAGAAGTTTTTATCAAAGACAGAGTTTTTATCCCAATAGCTGGACTCTTTGGGTTTATCAAACAGCAGATTACTATAATCGTTTCCTGCTATTGTACCTAGTCTATTCCACTGGTCCAGCACTCTATTTCTTAGCCGATGCCAGACAGTTTTGATGACTGGTGCTTTATAATATAATTTTGGATTGGGTAGGGCTAAGCCCCCTTCTTCTGTACTTTTTTTCATTGAATCCCTGGAAATTCTTGACTTTTTATTTCTCCATATGAAGTTACTTTTTCTAACTTGTCAAAGTAATTTTTTGGAATTTTGATTGGTATGGCACTAAACAGCTAGTTTAGTTTTGGTAGAATTGTTATTTTTATTATATTAGCTCTACCTATCCATGAGCAGTTGATTTGCCCAGTTATTTAAATATGATTTAATTTGTTTGCGAAGTGTTTTATAATTGTTTTCAAAAAGTTTCTGAGTCTAACTTGACAAATAGACTCCCAGGTATTTTATATTGTCTGAGGTTACTTTGAATGGGATTTCTCTTTCTAGCTCTTCCTGCTGTAGCTTGCTAGTCATATATAGAAAAGTTGAGGATTTATGAGGGTTTATTTTATATCCTGCAACTTTGCTAAAATTGCTAATTGTTTCCAGTAGTTTTTTAGATGATTTCTTAGGATTCTCTAGGTATACCATCATGTCATCTGCAAAGAGTGAGAGTTTTGTCTCTTCCTTCCCAACTCTTATTCCTTCAATTTCTTCTTCTTCTTCTTCTTCTTCTTCTTCTTCTTCTTCTTCTTCTTCTTCTTCTTCTTCTTCTTCTTCTTCTTCTTCTCTAATTTCTAATTTCTAATAGGATATTGAATAGTAGTGGTGATAATGGATATCCTTGTTTCACCCCTGATCTTATTGGGAATGCCTCTAGCCTCTCCCCATTGACTATAATGCTTGCTGATGGTTTCAGATAGATACTGCTTATTATTCTAAGAAACAGTCCATTTATTCCTACACTCTCTAGTGTTTTTAGTAGGAATGGGTGCTGTATTTTGTCAAAAGTTTTTTCAGCACCTATTGATATGATCATATAATTGACACTTGAATTTTACTAGCTGTGTGTCCTTGGGCAAATCATTTAACCCGACTACTTTGCATCCAGGGCTATCTCGTGTTGTCCTGATCCATACCTGGCCACTGGACCCAGATGGCTCCAGAGGAGCATAAACATTCCCTCACTCAAATACAATTCATGTTCTTGTCATGGCATCAGTTTCCCTGATGTCACGTTCAAGAATGATGAACAAACATCATCATCATTTCTGTCATAGGCCCTACCATATTTCCAAGCACTTCAGTTTTTTCCCCCTCACTGTCCCTCATCCCTTATATCTAATCAGTTGCCAAACTTTGAAGAACTACTTCCACAACACTTCTCTAACTGGAACCATTCATTCTGTCCACTCACAAAGCCATCACCTTTGTTAAAAGTAGTCTGGTTGAAGTCACAAAGCAACCAGAAATCCAGGAGACAGCACAGGCAAGACAAGTCAAACCATCTCCACCTTGACCACCACCTTCGCTCAGATACCACTAAAGCTAGCTCAGGACCTGAACCCAAGAGTCTTGGAAATAGCAATGCCCCCATAGGTCACTAGTTCTGCCGCCAGCCAGGAATCCATAACCACCACTGAGGGGAGCAATCTCTGTGGAGAGGGGACTTACTTACCTCACCACTAGCAACATTAGTTGATGACATATTGCTACTAATATTTAGGCATACCCAAAAGCCCTAGAAATGATAGCTCTCCAGAGGGCTAGTCCTGCCTTGAGCCCAGGCCCCAAAGCCATTATCCTAGGAAGCAACACATGTAGAAACTGGATCTGGCAACTGCTTTCATGGTCCTGCAACCTTCTTTCTTTAGTAATTCTCCTGAAAACCGGCAAAAGCAAGTTTGTACCCTTAAATGGTTATCAGAAATAGATAAGATTTTAGCAGTGAAAATACTAAAAAAGATGCATAGAACCTTTCCATCCAACTTCCAGTGGATGTTAATTATATATGTTGTCTCCTGTTTACATACACACACACATATATGTATAAGCTCTTTGAAAACAGGACATGTCTTGCTTTTCTATTTTTTCTGTAGTATTTAACATAACAGCCAGGATAATTACAACAGCTTCCTAATTGGTCTCCCTGCCTCAAACTTCTCCCCACTGCCGCCCATCCTCCAAACGACTGCTAAAGTAGTTATTTTTTTAGTTTTTGCAAGGCCATGGGGTTAAGTGACTTGCCCAAGGTCGCACAGGTAATTATTAAGTGTCTGAGGCCACATTGGAACCCAGGTCCTTCTGACTCCAGGGCCAGTGTTCTATCCACTGTGCCACCCAGCTGCCCCCAAAGTAATTTTTCTTAAACATAGATCTGAACACATCACTACCCTACTCAATAAACTCCAGTAACTGCCTATGGAATCTAAAATAAAATACAAACTCCTCTCTTTAGCTTTAAACCTTTCACAAGGTAGATACAGCTTATTGTTTCTGTCTCAATGTCCCTTCTTGCCCTCTGTGATATAACCAAATTCATCTTCCCCCTCTTCTTCATCCAAAAGAATGACAATCCATCTCCCCTTTAAATACTTGATTTGGTTATGCCCCATACTTGAAAGGCACTCCCTTCAGCTGGTCTCATAGACTCAAACGTTTACTTCATTACGCATCTCAAACATCACCTTCTTCTATACCATCTATCTCATATGCTCAATTGCTCATGCCCTCTCCTCTCAAACTACCTTGTCTTTGCTACTTGTGTTTGTTTGCATTTATTCTCTTTATATGTATTTTATAAACACTTATACATATATTTGTGGATTTACTAACTCTTAGGCAACATTTGCTAACACAGAGGTTCCAAATCACAGAGCTAATAAATTGGCCAATAACTACCAAAATTCAAAAATATGATTGTAAAAATCAAAGGCATTCCTTTATAGTAATTCCAATTAGTAATTGGTAATTCCAATTAGTAATTGGTAATTCCAAAGACTTATATTTTTTCATAGGAGAATAGACCTTTATTCAAAATATAAACTCTGAATTTTAAAAACAAAAAAGAACTTTCCAGCATAGAAATAGTAAGTATTTATGCTTTCAGTGGTATGGTTGACTACCTTCATTGTTCCAGATCACAAGCTTTTTATATATTCAAAGATGATTTCTGAAAG